>NW_007252228.1:433933-492717 GCF_000164805.1 Carlito syrichta | reverse complement strand
TTTTTTTTTTTGAGTTGGTGTCTCACTCTGTCGCCCAGACTGGAGGGCAGTGGCCGCTCCCGGCCACCGCAGCCTCGACCTGCTGGGCTCCAGCGATCCTTCTGCCTCAGACTTCCGAGGAGCTGGAACTACAGGTGCACGCTACCACGCCTGGCTAATTTTTTTTTGATTTATTGTAGAGATGAGGTCTCACCTGCCCAGGCGGGTCTCGAACCCGCGGGCTCAGGCAATTCACTCACCTCAGCCTCCCAAGGCGCAATTACAGGCTGAGCCAATCAGCCCAGACTGGTCTTGCGCTCTTCAAACAACAACCATGCTTCCGCCATTTTCTTTACTGTCCTGCCGGGCTCATGGTGACACCAGCATTCATTTGATTAATGCTATCTTTCTTTTGAGAGAAGGTCATACTACAATACAACACATTGCTCATTCAACTTTGAAATACATATAATTCAATTCAACTTTGAAAAGTAATACATAGATAACATCTCTTAACACATATTTTTGGCACCCCCAGATATATTTATTTATTCATATATTTTTATTTTTATTTATAATTTCATGTACACATATAATTATGCTACACCAGAGATAATGTCCTTGATATATGACGAGGATGTGTAATATAAGACATTAAGATACCAGTAGCTAAATAGTCCATCGACTTGACATTCATAAATGAAGACATATAATGGCTTATAACTATTTGAAAAAAGTTAACTTCAATTAATTAATCAAATAAATGAAGATTAAAAGAGCAAAAAATGAAAATTAAAACCAAAAAATGAAAATTAACTTACCAGTGTAACCAAAAATTTTTTTCAGGGTCACTGAGAAAATCCAATCTATTCTTCTGTGAATCTTAGAAGTAAGGAAAAGAAACAAATTACTTCTATGCCCCAAGTACAACAACAAAATGGGAGGGAAAATCCACATCAATAAATAATGAAAGAGAGACTCTCTGAGGAAAAATAATTTTTTAATTAATAGAGTTGGAGAACTGTGGATTTGGAGGAGGGCAGAGTGTAGCCTCAGGATCTGTTTCATCCCCTGAGAAATTAGGAAACAACTTTGGCAGTGGGGAGCTGGAAAAGACATAGGGGACATGGTGTAGGGTTTTTTGTGTTATATTAAATGAACTTCTCAACTGCATCCTTACAGTTGATGTAATTTTAAGTTTCAGGTGGCTCTCTCTTGTATTGAGCACCAATACGGGCTACGATAATCATGCCAAAACTACAACCAAGAAGGTCTTCTGAAACCCAGTACTAGGAGGTTTGGGCACCCAGCTCTCTGCTAATGTTACTTAACCTGGTGGAATATTATAAAATAACAAATGGACTGCGTATCCTTCAAAAAGTTCCCCCAACTGAATTTCCAAAAAAAAAATTACATGACAACTATATCAAGCCAGTCTGGCTATTCATTAGGCACAAACTTATGTGCCTTCACAGTCATGCGAAGGGGTCAAGTTAACAGTTCCTCTGAAAACTGAGGGGCTTCATGAGTATCCATACTTGACAGGAAAACATCACCCCTCGTTGAGAAGATGAACCAAGGTTTAACTGCAGGCAGGACCAAGAGTCTCCCTAAAGTATTGTTGTGAATCATAAAAACATCCAGGAATCCAGACTTCCACTCTTCCACCATGCTCACAACATTTCAGACTACAAAACTTTTTAAATGAGTGTAAATATAACTTAGCTTGTCCAAAGAAAATGTCAACAAAATACCCATCTACCACTTCCCTAAATAAACTTATAAGTGAACATTTTAGTGAATGAAAGACATGTTAGATTGTTTTTGAGGACCAATTAAATATCAGGGTATGTGTACACAAAAATAATAACTTTGGTTTAGAATACTGCTCTGTCGCCTTCTGGCAATAATTAGAGTCCTTAACTATCTTTTCGGGGTACTCTGTTCAAAATTATACAACCTTAATACCATGCAAAGCTTTCTGTTTCTAAAGGGGAAAGAAAACTGTACAGTCAACTCAAAAGCGTATGTCCTCATATTATCAAAAAAATGATAACAACAGATGCTGGTGAAGATGAGGAGAAAAGGAAACTCATATACTGCTGGTGAGAATGTAAATTAGTACAGCTATTGTAGAAAACAGTATGGAGTCTCCTCAAAACATTAAAAATAGAACTACCATATGAACCAGTAACTCCACTAACGGGTATACATCCAAAGCCATTGAAATCAATTTTGTGGAAAAGATATCTGCACTCTCATGTTTATTACAATACGATTCATGATAGCCAAGACATGGGATCAACCTGCAGAGCCATCAGTGGATGAGTGAATAAAGAACATGTATTTGTACAAAATGGGAAAGTATTCAACTGTTTCGAAAAATGAAATGCTGTCATTTGTGACAAGAATAGATGAATCTGGAGGACACAATATTAAGTGAAATATGCCAGACACCAAAGATAAATACCACATGGCCTCACTCATATAGAATCTAAAAAAAAGTCGATCTCATAGATGTAGAGAGTAGAATAGTGGTTACCAGAGGCTGAGGAGGGAATGGGGAGGGATAAGTCAATGAGTACAAAGTTACAGCTAGATAGGAAGAGTAAGTTCTGGTATTCCATTACTTCGGAGGATGACTTTAGCTAATACGTTCTGGTATTCCATTACTTCGGAGGATGACTTTAGCTCATAAGTTCTGGTATTCCATTACTTCGGAGGATGACTTTAGCTAATAACAATAAGCTGCCTGTTTCAAGACAGTCAGAAAAGAGGGTCTTGAAAGTTGTCACCACACAGTAATGATAAAGGTTTGAGTTGTTGGACGTGCTAACTACCCTGGTTTGATCATTATACCATATCTACGTGCATTAATTCCGTACAGTGTGTCCATAAACGTGTGTGATTATTGTGTGTCAATTATAATTGAAATTTTTAAAAATAAAAAAATAAAAAGAAAGTAGAATAAAGGTCGCCAAAGGTTAGGGGTTTTGGAAGAGAGAGGTATTGTTTCATGGGTACAGAGTTTTGGTTGGGAATGACAGAATAGTGACAGTGGTATTGGTTACACAATCCTGAATATATTTAATGTCATAGAATTGTACACCTATGAATGGTTGAAATAACAAATATCATGTCTCTTTTACCACTATTTTTTAAATCTGGGGGAAAGTAGTGTATGCTCTTTAAGAAACAAATTTAAAAGACACCAGAAAGAATTCCTTTTTAACACACACAAAAAAGCTTGCATTTCCATCAGGCAGGGTTCCTTAACTGTTTGACTATGACTTTGGGTTTGCACTTCTGCAATTCATGCTTTAACCCAAAACCAAAACCTACAAAATCAGAGCCTCAGGAAAAGTCAATAAAAGCCATGTCCAATCAACAAATGCACCTGTAATTTGAGAGGATAAAATGTGTATTAAATTTTAAAGTAGGATAAACTATATCTTGGGTTTAGCCAGGATAAACAATTGGTTGAGGATGAAAACCTAACATTGAGTAATTCTTCAAAGACTCTATAGACAAAACATTGGCTCGTCCCGAGATTATTATTGAGCTTAACTTTTTTGATCAGCAGATGATCAGGATCTCAGATGTTACATGTACAAAACAGAGTTTCTTACCTCTTCACTTTGCCTCCAAAGTGCTTCTCCATATTTCACATCTTTACCGGTAAATAATGCCAATATCCTTTTAGTTCCTCAGGCCAAAAATCTATTATCTTATTCCCATATCCCATTTGCAAACCCTGTTGGCTCTACGCTCCTTCTATCTGAATGCTTGTTTCTCCCAAAACTCATATGTTGAAATCATAACCTCCAAGGTGATGGGATTAGAAGGTGGGGGCCTTTGGGAGATTATTAGATCAAAAAGGAGGAGCCCTCATAAACAAGACAAGAACCTTTACAAACGAGGCTACAGAAGGACACCTCTCCACCAACCATGTAAAGTTGGAGGGAGAAGATAGCTAACTGTGAGGAAGCAGACCCTCACCAGACACCGAATCTTAGACTTCCCAGTCTTCGGAACTGTGGAAATAAATTTAGGAAATGTATAAGCTATTCAGGCTATGGTATCTTTGTTCCAGCTGCCTGAGCAGATGTAGACAGGATCTAACCAAAATCCAACCTCTTCTTAACACTTCTACCCCTAACACTTCTAACCTACCAACTCCTCTCACCCAGATCATAAAATAAATAGCCTCCTAATTGGACTTCTTACTCATGTTCTTGTTCACCTTCAGGCAAAATGATACGTGGTTTCCAGAGAAACTTTTAAAAGCACAAAGAAGTTGATGTCACTCTTTAGCCCACGAAATCCGCTATGGCTTTTCTATCATTCTCAGAATAAAATTCACACTCTTAACCAGGCACAGTGACTCACACCCGTAATTCCAGCACTTTGGGAAGCCAAGGCGGGAAAACTGTTTGAGTTCAGGAGTTCAGCTACAAAAAATAAAAATAAAAAACATTAGCCAGGCATGGTGGCATGTGCCTGTAGTCCCAGCTGCTTGTAAGGGTGAGATGGAAGAATTGCCTGAGCCCAGGAAGTCAAGGCTGTGGAGAGCCATGATCATGCACCTGTACTCCAGCCTGGGGAACAGAGTGAGACCTTGATTCAAAATAATAATAATAATAATAATTCATACTCAACTATAACCTACAAAGACATACATGATCGACCACCACCTAAAATAACTCTATAATTTCATAGCCAATGTCTCACTTACACTAGCTACAATATTCTTCTCCCAGATATCCGCCCAGCTCACACCTTTGAATCATCAAAGTCTCCACTCAAATTCTCCATTAAAATGGCCTTTCCTGGCAACCCTCTCTAAAATATCCACCTGCAACCTCCATTTCATCATGCTCTATGACTTACTTTACTTTGGATATCCTCTAGTTATTACCACTATTTTACATATAGTTGTTACTATTATCTGTCTTCCCTGCCAGGATGTTATTTCTATGAGTGCAGAGTCTTGGCTGCTTTCATAGATACACCCCTAGTCTTCTGGGTATACCCAAAACATAGTCTGTACTCAATGAATAATAGTCAAAATAATTAATGAGAAGGGCAGTTATGAAAAGGTGGCAAGATAACTGCAAACCTTACTGTTATCAACTAAAATCCTTTCCACTGATCATTGCCTTGATCTAGACAGCAATGTCAAAATAAGTATCAAGATACTAAAATTTTATTACATAAATTTCATTATGTTATGGCAGTATATTATGTTTTGTGTATAAAGCAATCAATAGGTACAATATTGATTGCGTTACACTTTTCACTATCTCATAGCTGTCTCTACTTTTTAAAATATATTGTGTATGCTAGCTCACTTGAGTCAGAAAAATAAATGTTTATTCTTATCACTTTGACATAATGAAATGTTTATCCTCCTTGGATTTGGTATTTCAAATTCTGGAAATTTGCCTTAGGGGAAGTATTCAAAACTTGGGAGAAAATGTAAGCATAATGGAAAAAAAAAGCATGAACAATTTTAAAAGAAAATACAACAATATGCCAGAGGTTTTCATCTTAACTCTCAATCACCTAAGGCCTTACAGTATATCAGATATTTAAACTGGTAACAGCCCTCAACTGCTGAAACAATTTTTTGTCAGCCCACAGAACCTTAGTCAGAATGTTTTCCAATAGTACATGTCTATGTTTTTCTATAGTGTCTCGCTGTGTTGCCCAAGCTGGTCTCAAACTCTTGAGCAGTCCTTTTGCCTTGGCCTCCCAAAGTGCTGGGATTGCAGGTGGGAGCCACCACACCCAGCCCTCTTCTTTTAAAGTGTATATATGCACATGTTTCATGGGAAATTAAAAAAATGTCAGAGAGAGTGAATACATGGGGAAGAAAAGCCTAAGGGCTTTCTCTTTGCTGTTAAAGAGGAAAACAAAAATATAAAAGCTCTAAGTATCTAATCAAAACTGACAGTGTCACAAATCTTAGAAAGAGTTATTAATTGGTAATAACACTATTCTGACTAAATACTAGCATATAAATGTATATGGAGTAAGAATATGCTGCTAAATAAAAGAAACAGAAGTGAAAGTCCAGAAATAGACCCTGACATTTATGGTCAATTGATTTTTGACACAGGTGCCAAGCCAGCTCAATGGGGAAAGGATAGTCTTTTCAACAAATAGTGCTTGAACAACTAGATATTCATGTGCTGCAAGATAAATGTAGATCACTACCTCATATCATACACAAAAATTAACTCAAACTCCCACTGCTTTGAGAGGCCAAGACAGGAGAATTGCTTGAGGCCAGGAGTCCAAGACCAGCCTGGGTAGCATAGCAAGACTTTGTCACTACAGAAATAAAAATAATTAACTCAAAATGAATCATAGACCTACAAGAGCTAAAATCACAAAACTTTTAAAAGAAAACATAGGACAAAATTTATGACTTTGGGTTAGGTAAAGAGTTCTCAGATGTGGCACCAACCAAATAATAAAATGAACTTCATCAAAATTAAAATCATTTGTGCTTCAAACGACATCATTAAGAAAATGAAATGACAAGTCACAGACTAGGAGAAAACACCTGCAAATCATCTGTATGACAAAGAGCTTGTATCCAGAATATATAAATAACTCATGCCACTAAAATATATACATATATATTATATCTATGTATAGTCAAATAAATACTGTAAAGAATTTACAAAGAACACAAAACTGGCAATACCCACAGGGACAATAATCAATTGCATTATAGCAAATATAATCTGCATTTCTCTGGAAAGGAATTTTTATCTGCATTATTATCATTTTTTTTTAACACTTTTACCTCTACAGGTTTGTAAAGGAGCTTAGTCAAAGGCAAATACAGGCAGGGGTAACCCAGATGAATGAGCACATCAAGAATAACTTTCAAAGCCTCTCACAATTTTTTAAAACACAACCTCTTGAGACTTTTCATGATGAAAGAGATATTTAAACATTGAATCTATCAAAATGAAAGGTACTGGTTGTTGAGTTTTTTTCCCAAAGTGTTCCCGATATTAAATGTAGTCTTCCGGTCTCTGGAGGTGGATTCAGTTCTAGCTTTGCCCCAGGAATATATATCCAGCTGAGAATAGGGCTTGACAACATGGCTTCCTCAAAAGAACTTCTGTATGTAGTGACTTACAACACCAGAAATCTAAGGAAGGGCTTCTGCGAGCCAGGGAAGCTGCCACAAGATCCAGTCAACATCACACCAAATCATCAGTCATCTGGCTTCTTGAGGCCCAGAAGCACTAAACTTTCTGAGTTTGCCTAATCCAACATTTGCCCTGCCAGTAAAGGAGAATTGCTTTGAAAGATCAGAGGTGATTTCTCCCTAACGTAGGTAAGCCGAAATCTCCATTTAGAGCAAAAACTATCTTGTTCTAGGCCTCAACAACGAAGTAGGGCCCAGACCCGACAAAGCCTCCTCTAGGGGGTTTCACCAGATAACTGTTTGCTGGCAGGACGAGAGTCAGAGCAGCCAAGCCGGGTGTGAGCCTGACCCTTGAAGATTTGCAGCGATGGAACAGATATATTAGGGTCCTGAAAATTCCCCTGTGCTATATGCATAATGACAACGAAATACATTATTTATCATGACTATCATTCACTATGCATCACATATATTCCGTGCTTTGTTTACAAATAAAAGATGGATCGGTGATTCCAAATCCTTCATTAGTGTAATTTACCAAACATAGATGTTTCGCGTAGAGAGATCTCACTGTGCTCACTACAATCACTCCATCAACATTAAATGAGATAGTATTTGTGGGAGCAAGTATTCGTGTAAACTTGTCATACGGTACTGTTCATTATACTTACATGATGGGCCCAAGAAGACACAGCAGGATATCATTTGCTGCTAATGCAACACGGCTCTTCCCTTACATAGCCAAGTTGCCAATCAGCTCCAAACCTTCTGCAATAGAAGAGGGGGTACCTGTGGATATTCTCGGCTGCTTATGACAGGGAACCAACCCAACTCAAGACTGAATAAGTGACACATGCCATGCCAGTGATCAAATCAGCTCCAGCAAGAATATGAATTCCTGAATCAAAGAAATTTATAGAGTCTCCATAAAATAGAGCAGAAATTTCAAGACAAAACTTTTCATGTCCTAAGGAAAGGAAGAGGCTATTTTTAAAGTCTCCCTCTTTATCCAGAATATAGCGGAACATGCTGACATTGACGACTTGACCCAAGCATTTTAATATTTCTGTATTTATGCAACTGCATAAAAGTGAACATGACAAAATGTTAAAAAGCATCTTTTTTTTTTACTTGATAATGTGAATAACAGAAATTGAGCTCTACTCCATTCCTGATCCTCCTCGAGCCCCACCCCTGAGGATATATTCAGTCATAGGTCAAGACTCAAGGGGAGAGTGGTGATACCTGTTTTGCACATTACTTGGAACATTTTTTTTAAGTAGAGTATTTCATACATCTTTTTTCCAGCCACATCACGTTATATAACCAGCCATAGACCACGACCCACATCCACCCTATCAGAGTCTGAATCTCAGAATTTCAGAATGAGATAGTAAATCAACATTCACCTTGCAATCGCTTTTTTTTTTTCCAACTTCCTTCCTGGGTAAGGGACAGGACATTTGAATTTGGCGAAAGATCCTGATTCAGCACTAAAGACAACATCGTCCGAGATGAGCGCTTTGTGATTGGATTAAACAACAACACCTGCCATGGACTAAAAAGGCTTATCTGATAAAGCACAGGATTCTGATATTGAAAGGTGGTTAAGGACATCAGCAGCATGTTAAATATTAAGCATTTCTTGGAATGTGAACACTGTGCTAGAGGTTACCGAATCATAAGAAATGAATCTTCTGAGGATCTCAAGGTCTCTGTCTCTAACACACTGCTGAAGCACAAAAAATGTCCACGGACCTAAATGGGTTCTAGAACTGACACTGAAAGAAAACAAGACTGCTTGAGAGTGCTTTGCCTCTCAGATCCCCAGATGTTTTCTATTCAGGCTCCAATGCCATCGTCCTCCAACACCATCAACCCCTGGGGAAATAGGATTAAATTCCATTGTCTTGACAACCTTCAGATGAAGCCTCTCCTTTAACTTTGCATTTGCTCTTATTTGAAAAATTTGCCCTACCTCCTCCGTTATATTATCAGATGTATTTGGCCCTCCTTGATGGTACCACAAAAGCCTAGTCTATCTAAACATTCTGTAAATATTCATTGAGTTCCTACTATGTGCCAGGCACTCTTGTAGACATTAGAGAGGTGAATTAGTGCCTAGCAGGCCTTGGCCTCCCTTATCAAGCCATTGTAACCATGATTTCAGCAGAATTCTTTTTTTATTAATTTTTTTATTTTAAAGATGTACGGTACAATTCAGGATTAGGTATACAAATGTTCATTATGCAGGTACCCTTGTTGATGAAGTGTGCACCCCTCCCCTAGCAGATTCCCACTGCTGCCAATCCCATCCCTTCCCCCGGCAGTTTCCCACTACTGCCAATCCTTTTCTTATAGTATTGTGATAATTGTTCAAGTCCACTTATGAGTGAGAACATGTGATATTCGGTTCTTTGTTTCTGTGATACATCATTCAACATTATAGACTCTAAGTCCATTCAGGTTACTGTGGACTTCAACGAAATTTTACCGCTCCTGCTTCAAGTCCATGGCGTGTCTTCTGCATACCATGGGCACTATGTAATACATATCTTTCATTAACATTATTATTATTATTTTCAAGACGTGAGGTACAATTCAGGATTAGGTATACAGGTGGTCATCGTACAGGTAAAGTTTGGGCCTCCCTTTGTTCCCTACTTCACCTGGCTTGAGATCAGGTACCCATATTGATGTTATGTGCTCCCCCACCCTCGCCTGGCAATGTCCCGCTCCTGCCAATCCCTTTTGTATAGTATTGTGGTAAATGTTCAGAGTTCGCTTATGAGTGAGAACATGTGGTACTCAATTCTTTGTTTCTGTGATAGATCACTGAGTACGATTGGCTCTAAATCCATCCAAGTTGCTGCAAAGTCCATATGCTTGTCCTTCCTTATGGCTGTGTAATATTCCATTGTAACGCATATCTTTCTAGCTTACAAGGATTTCCACCCCTAGAGCATCTGATGGCCTTTCCTCAAATAAGAATGGTCAAACTTACTAGTTTCCATTTCAGGAATTTCCAACCTCAACTATTGGCTAGTGTAACCATCTCCAATCTTTTGTATACAACATCCAACTTGCTGCTCACCTTCTCAGATGTACACACTCCAATCTTATATCATCCTGATCTCTATGTCATCCATGATAAAATAATGCCTATTATTCTACTATTTACACCTGATCCTAATAACACTACATGCCCGTCCTCTTGTGGCTTGATCTACAGATAACTGCTTACTTGCCATCTTTGCCCTCATCATTGTCATTCTTTGCCTTCTCCTCCTCTCTCTCCTCTTTATTCCTCTCCATAACATGCTCTTCCAAAACATTCTAAAGCCCAAGTTCCCTATAAAGATTTTCCCACGATCTCCAGAATTAATCCTTTAAAAAACCAGCAGTTAACAGCATCAACATACTCCAAAATACTTACATTTTGAAAACCTATTTTGTGGGTCTAGACCTGAACAAAATTCCCATAAATTTTGTAATTTAAGAGCTTGTGTTCATTGCTCTATTCTATACTAATATAGATACTTTCTTGCGGGTAAGATTATTTCATAAGTGAATATTGATATTTGTTACTTGAGATATGAAAATTAAGAGATAGGGCATGAAGGTACTACTGCTTCCATGGAAGCTGATGACTTGGAAAAGAAAAGAAACGAGCAAGTACAGAGTTCTTATCTTGGTTTTACTGGGTCGGATTGTTGGATTTAAGGAAAAGTGGGTTAGAGAATTTTTTTCTTTGTGTGTGTATGTGTGTGTGTGTTTACTGTTTAAAGAAATGGACCCAGAAAACTTGGTTTAAGTCACAGATGATCTGCCAGGACTTGACCATGTATCCTTGAGAAACCACCCACATGGCTGTGATACAATTCTTCTCACCAGGTAAAATGTAAGAGTTAAGCTAGAAGGAACTCTGATCCCCTCAGACAGTCACTGTTGTTCGTGGTTTCCCAAAAACTGTACAACTTACCTGTAAAATTATCTAGGCAAAAAGTGTGCCTAGGTCATAATCTTCTCAACTTCAATTTGGAATATCTACTGATATTCCCGAAGTTGAAGATATTCTGAGGGTTTTGGAATACTTCACTGATGGTAAGCAGCAACAAAAAAGCAGTATAAAGGGTTTTATTCCATTACTAAACCTTGGTGCACACCCTAAGAACCATCTAACATATTACTGGAAGCTGAATGAGTAACGAATTGCATTGCATTAACTTCTGGGCACAATTAGCATCACAAAGAAAACCAAATATAATTAGAATCATAGATATTTGCAATATATCACATTATTATCACTTAAATTAATCCACATGTAAATGGACATTGGAGAAATTCAAGGTTATTTCAAGTTTTGGGGTTTTTGTTGTTGTTGTTTTTAGTCAGGGTCTCACTCTGCCACCCAGGCTAGAGTGCAGTGGCATGATCAGGGATCATCACAGCACCCCACCTGGGCTCAAGCAATCCTTCCACTTCAGCCTCCTGAGTACCACACCTGGGTAATTTTTAAAATTTTTTTTTATAAAGACGAAGTCTCTCTAAGTTACTCAAACTGGTCTCGAACTTCTGGGCTCAAGCAATCCTCTCACCTCAATCTCCCAAATACTGGAATTACAGGCGTGAACCATCATGCCCAGCCTATTTCAAGTTTTCATCTAGTTTTTACATAAGTTCAAAAAGGCAGCCAAGATAAAGGCGGGGTGGTCAGGTACTATGGATTATAATCCTTGCTTTAAACTGCAGTTGGGATTCAGAAGTGCAGAAAAAAAATACTTGTGTGAGGATAAGATGACATACTAAAGGGGACCAGTCTAAATGATATCCCTCAGTTGGGAATTTAGTTAAGTGTCCTCAATGTATTTGTCATAAACCCTCCACCCCTAGTTAAAAGAATGCCCCCAATACTGGCCCAAACATTGTCTGAACCCGCAGCCAAGTGGGTAAGAAGATGAACGAATGTTCAATCCACAATTAGGAAAATAATTAAATGCTAAACTCTTGAAGACTCATGAATTTATATAAATTCGGAGAGAGAGAGAATAAGATTTTATGACCTGGAGTTCTTGGATTTCCTACAGAACCACAGGTAAGTCGAGGAGTCCATGTTGGGATTCTGACTCTGGCCAGGTCCTTGGCTTTGTAGTGCCTTATGTTGCAAGGGAATGGACATCTTCAAGAAGCCCAAGCAGTTTCTATATTTGCAAAGGGAAGCACATGAATATACAAGGTAAATAAACAAACATCTTAAGTGCTTATGGAAGATAATGTCATCCTTAGTGATGGAGATGTTGGAAACTCAGAGAGAAAGAGTGGCAATTTTGCCATGAACAATTCCAATTTCAGATAGTTTTATTCTAGCAATAACATCAGGCTCTTCCTACAGTTAAGAGATGGACTCAATTAGGAAAGTACTCTGTGGGCATTTGGTGCAATTGCCATCCTAGGGACAAATCTCACTCACTCAGCACAGAAAGAACTGCTGTCATGGATCAAACTTAAAGCTCAATTCTCCAACCTAGTAAAAGCTCTGTAAGAAGCAGCAACTAAAACACAGGCAGATTCCATTCACACCTGGGTCAGACCCATAACAAATGTATTCATCTTCAGAGCTATGTGTGCTAGGTGGAGTCAGAAAGAAGATCAGTGTTTGCTTTAGGATCATTCCCCAACTAGCCCCTTCTAGATCTGTTCCCCTGACTGACCTCAATAGTCTGCTAACTGGTTCGCTTTTTCACTCTCTGAATACTCCCAAACCTACATGCGTATTGCTGCTAGACTAATTCCCTAAAACATAATTGTGATCGTGCCTCCACCCTACTCAGAAGCCTTGTGTGGTTCCCAGCCCTGCCCTGCAGAGATTAAATTTCTTATCTCTGTATTCCTTGTCTTATTTCCCACTATTATCTTACTTTGAGGCTCTCTAAACTGGATTGCCCAGCGAATCCTTCACACATATCTCCAAGTGATTTTTGCCATGACCAGAGCCTTTCTCCAATTGAGTGCTCTTCTTTCATCTTCCCCAACCCCACTGTGAGAGTTCTAGAAACAAGCTCACAAACTCTTTGATATCCCTTCTTTAGAGAGATGGGACCTAATTTCCCTCCCCTTGAATGTGGTAGCTCACTTCTGATTAATAGAATAAAGCAGAGGTGATTTAAAATACTCTCAACACTAGATCATTAAAGGGTGCTACCTTCTTCACATGTTTTCACTCACTTTCTCACTCTCACTCTCTGTCTCTCAAATGACTAGCTCTGAGGCCGTGTGCAAGGGCTCACGCCTATAATCCCAGTACTCTGGGGGACCGAGGTGAGAGGATTGCCTGAGCCCACGGGTTCAAGACCAGTCTGGGCAACTTAGCAAGACCTCATCTTTAAATAAATAAATTAGCCAAGTGTGATGGCACGTGCCTGTAGTTCCGGCTACTTGGAGGGCTGAGGCAGAAGGATCACCTGAGTCCAGCCAGTCGAGGCTGCGGTGGCCATGAGCGTGCCACTGCACTCCAGCCAGGGCGACAGAATGAGACACCGACTCAAAACAAAAAAAAAAATTTCTAGCTCTGGGAGAAGCCAGCAGCCACATCATGAGGACACACAGGCAAGCCTGTGAAGAGGCCCACATGGTGAGCCACAGAGGCCTCCTGGCAACAGCCAGCAAAGTACTGAGTCCTCCTGCCAAGAACCATGAGAGTGAGTCATTTGGACGCAGATCCTCCAACCTGCTTTAGCCTTTCAGATGACTGCAGTCGTGGCCAACAGCTTGACTGCAACCTCATGAGAGACCCTGAGCAGAAGCCCCCACTGAGCTGCTGGCTCCCAAGTTCCTGAGTTATAGAAACTGAAAAATAGTAGCTGTTTCTTGTTTTTAGCCACTGTGTTTTGAGGGTGATTTGTTATGCAGCAATAGATAACGAACTAATAATAACAATAGCTAATAGGTAACTGTCACATAACCAATCCATTTCCAGAAGTCTAAACTTTACATGTTGCAACTCATTAAATGTCTCCTCCTCCACAAATCACTCCTAGCTTACCTGGATAGAAATAGTGTCTAAAATCACGCAACACTGGATCTGTATCTCTCTTGTAGAATTTCAGATATCTGTTATAGTGACATATATGACTTGCACATTTTTTCTCCCTTATGAGAAGTTAAGCTCCTTGATGAAAGATAATAAGTGAAAATTTTCCCTCTTATTATGACATCAGAGGAGCTAGGTGCATAGAAAAAGATGTGGTAAATATTTGTTAAGAGAAAGAGCAGCCAGATTCTAAATTATAGTTTCTTTCCTTGACTGAAATTATATTTGTGATGATTGTTGTGATACTGCTAAAAAAATTCTATGCAACCACAGAAGCAAAAAAATATATAAAAAGTATTTAATTCCTTCATAACTTTTACAAAAGAAGACAGCGGCCCAAGGTATAATAATTAGTGTACCTAATTTACCAAGTAGATTAGGTAAGAAGAATTAAAATATCACCATCTGGGTGATAGTCTTTGTTCAAAACTGATACAGAATTAAAATCAGGGGCATGGAAATCAAGAGATGACTGTGTCCCTAACCAAACAACAAAGTTCTTGCCAATTTTTCTTCCAGTTGATGGCAAAACTTTTCTCTTTCACATTGTTTGTGAGCTGACATCATCTCCTAGACCATTTCCATATTCCTTGCTTTGTACAATATTAACTAAGCATCAATAGCTCCCTATGAAAAGTGAATAACCATTTTTGATTATTTGCATCTGAAGTCCAGGCTTCCTGTTTCCTCTAAGTAATGGAAAATGTGAAAACTGATTACGAATTGAGAATGAAATGTTCAGAGCATTTGGCTTTTAAAAATGGAAGCACAAAAATCATTATGCTTTGCTGGAGCTCCCCAGACATAATTACGTAAAGGGAAGGATTCTTACTGCCAGTCCTTGTCTTTGCCACTGGTAAAAGGAAATGCTGTCAAAGCCCTTCTCTCTGCTTCTTCTGACATATTTCTAAAATGTCTATTATCAACCAATGTCCAGCACTCAGCGAAGCTCAGATTCAGGCAGTAACAGCCCAAGTAGGCAAACCCCACCTAACTCTTATGCAACTAGATTTGATCCTTGATCTGAAGCAACTATAATAAACCTATTGAGACATTTTGTACAGGGATAATTGTTTTCATAGTAAATCAGTATCCATTTACAGATGATTATATACTATAAAACTTTTATTTATGTGTGGACGATTATGCATTCTTGACATATATGACATCAAACCAGCTGGCTTTCCTTTTCTAAGCAACGACAACAACAAAAGGACAGTGAGTTTCTGAGTTCAAGTCATTTCCAGTTTGCTTTTAAGTGCTCAGATAACATCTTACAGTTCAAAATTTTAATAAGGTTAAAAAAAGAGAGAGAGTAAAAGAAATGTCATATGCTTAGTTTCCAAAGTGCATCCTTAGATTTTTGACTAGGACTATTCTTACTCTCTGAACCCAAAGTGGGGGTAACTTTTTAAGAGACTGAAAACCCTTCGAGTAGTGTTATTCATGCTGTCAAGCATTAGATTACAGAGTGCCTCTGTATTATTTTCTACACTAGATAAATGAAATAAAGATTTAGGCAATAATTCAGGGAATTTAATCAATGTTAGCCATCAATATAGGTCATTCAAGACAGTATAATTTTAGTCTTTGGTAGTAAAAGTTTTCAGCCTGGATTTTCCAGATAAACAACTCTATATTTCTCTTTGTCAGTGTGGATGAAGCTTTAGGGGGAATAGGCAGAAGCCTTACTCTTTTTTTTTTTTTTCATTAGACATACCCACCATTGAAATTGACAGTCTTAATCGCAGTATATTCTATCCAAACCAAACTAATGGACTGTAATGCACTGTTGTTATTAATTCTTCTTATGAGTAGTGAAACTAGGCTCTCCCACATCCGGCATCTTGGTTAGTTTAATCAACATCACCTCGAGCCCAGTGGAATTTCAACTGGCAAAAGAAGGTCATCAACAGCACAGCCATAGATTACAGCAGTGCCTTTTTGTAATACGGTTTCCCTGAAATGGAAATGTGGAAAACGAAGATAGCAGAAAACAACCACACAACTGTTATCCAGAGGGAAGTCAAGAGGGATAAAAGCGTTGAAGAGGAAATCCATAGGAACTCAATGAGGTCATTTAGCACTCCTTAGTTGTCTATAAGCACCATAGGAAGGTGCACCTAATATATGAAGTAACAAATATTGACCAGCAGTGATCTGAGAGGCTGTGTTAAAAAAAAAAAAAAAGATTTCTGAGAAAGCAATTAAAAATAAATCTAAAATATTTTCAGTATAAAAAAAATAAACAGGTGTCACATTGGTCTTTAGATTGCTTCCTGCAGAGATGACCATCACTATCAAGAAGGTGACTATATATCCTGGCTGCCTAGAAAAGGTCTGGCTCGTGGATGCTGTAATAACAGTGTCACCTTCCACTCTCAGAAATGTGCCAGTTTGGACAAGAAATTGCATGTTACCCTAAATTTTAATGGATTACAATTTAGAGGAGGAAAATAATGACATAATAAATATATGTGTAATCTTAAAGAAAATGCTCTCATCTAATTCTTTCACTCTGATAGTCTTCAGTCTTGGTAAGAATAACTAATAAGTGTACTATTATCACATTACCAGCAATATTCAACTTGTCTCTTCTAATACAACTAAGAGAGACTCTCTCTGTCTGTCTGTCTTCTCTTTCTCTTTCTCTGTCTCTCCCCCACCTCCCACACACACCACACACACACACACACACACACACACACACACACACCTCACAGACCATATATTTTTGGTATCACCTTTACATATTAGCCCAAACCATCTCCCTAATGAATAGCTCTTATTTGCCAATCAGTGTCTCACTTTATCCAACACCAAAATGAAGACTCACTTGCTCACTTTCTTTTACTGATCCCACTTCATTCTACCTCACTGGGTACAGATCCTAGAGATAAAAGTATATTATTTCACATGTATTACATTGATTTGCTCAAGAAGAGCCATAAATTTGATTGACTATAGATAACCAGTGACAAAATACACTGCCCAAGTCCTAGTGCTTGAGGAAGTTCTGGCTGCTGGCCAGTAGCTCCACCATAAGCCGACTACAGAGGCTTGGAGAACACTTCCAAGGGTGGGGTGCTCACAATACCCCACCCCTCTGCTTAAGGACGTTGTTCTAGATACTGTACAGCTACAAAAAATTGTTGGTCTCATTTTTTAAATTTATTTTTAATTTCTTGGTTGGGTACAGTGGCTCATGTCTATAATCCTACCACTTTTAGAAGTCAAGGCAGGAGCATTGCTTGAACCTAGGAGTTTGAGACCTGCCTAGGCAACATAGTGAGACCTTGTCTCTACAATAAAATCAGAAAACTAACCAGGCATGGTGGCACACACCAGTCATCCTCGTCCCAGCTACTCAGGAGGCTGAGGCAGGAGGATCACCTGAGCCTAAGAGATCAGAGCTGTGGTGAGCTGTGATCATGCCATGGCACCCCAACCTGGGCAACAGGGTGAGATCCAGACTCAGAAAGTAAATAAATATTTTGAATCTTTTTTATTTTCTGTAAACTTTTGTAAGCCTTCTCAAATCCTTCTGCTGCAAGGTAAGAAACTCACGAATAATCAAGCACGGCTCTTACAGATCATAAAATCTAGACGAATAAGGAAAACAAAAACCATACATATAGCTGCAGCACAAAATATAGTAAGTACCATGAAGTAGCTACAAAGTACTATTAGAGTTCAAAGAAAGGAAGAAATTACTTCCATTAAGGCAGATATGATAAGACAAAAGAATTGGCGGTGAATAGCATTGAAACTGCATTTTGACATCACATAAGAAGTTTACATAATGGCAGAGATGGGAGAGAAACACGTCATCCAGGAAAGAATGTAGCAAATAGAGCTATGAAGTTAGTAAATGGAAAGCATATTGAAATAAAACAGTCACTGAAACCAGCAGAACGACTATTTAGAGGTGAGACATGGCCTATGAAGAGTAGGTTTCTTATCTGTCTACTATATCCAGGGAGCTCAGATTCAGAAAGGAAAATGTGCATATATGCAGCATGTATGTGTCTGTGAGTGTCTCCACAATTTTACTGAAAATGTACACGATTGCTAAATACCTATTTACAAAATGCACAGGTTAAAGAGCCTACTACCACACACATTCACGCAATGGCTGCTTTCTGCTCAAAGAGAACGTCAGCCAGGAGTTCTGGAATAGTCCCTGGTTCACACTCCTGAAACATTGTCTAAGTTCGAGTTTGGCAGCTCTGATCTGAGGATCACGCTTCCCAACTGAGATCAAGCTGCATTTGCGAATCAAGTGCTGGAGGGAAGGGGAGTGGGGGCATGCAATTAGGAGGTTGAAGCCGCTGTACCACCGTGTCTTCTGCACTCCCGTGACAGAGTCTCACTTTTCTCCACTCTAAGTTCAGTCAGTTTGATTGATGCACAGAGCTGCTCCTCTCCCACCTCCCTGGGGAGGGAGGGGTAGAGGAAATGCAATATTGCAGAGAGAAAAGTCGTTTTCTACACATCATCTTAATTTTCAATGATGGAGAAAGAAGAGAAAGAACAAGAATTCTAAGTAACAGAGAGAGGTTCAAGGTTAATTTGATTGGCAATGTATGAAATGCCACTTACCTCAGGCCATTTCAAATTGCCCCTCGTTCACTCCACAGTGAATGAAATGATTCTTTCTAAAGACGGGGGGATCAACTGGTAATGGCTGCTATTGCATATTCATATGCCTCTTTACATTTCCTTGGCAGGAATTATTCCAAGTCTCTGTTCACAGATGTCCAGTCAGAGAGAAGCGAGGCTGGAATCTAGTGAGCCCTTATAGGAGCATTTTTGTGGACAGAGGGACAGAGACAGGGTAGTATATCAGGGTTGTCTGGGAAACATTACACCTGTGAAGTACAGGTGATCTGTTCTCCACTTCTGCCCCGACTGCCCACTCCCCTCAGTACATACTGAGGGGTGTACTTTCCAAAGATAGGGCACTTTATACAATAATGAAGGACACACTTTGTAAATCACAGTTTTAACAACAAGGAGTACTTCTCAGTACCAGCATGAGGCTGAAAGAAATCACTCTGTGATTTTAAAAAATCAATGCATGACAATTTTTTTTCTATGTTAAGAATAATTTCCTCATCCTAGAGAAAGGAAGGAAAAATTTTTAAGGAATTTTTTATTTAAAGAAAAACAGGAGGTTGGGCACAGTGGCTCATACCTGCAATCCCAACACTTTAGGTGGCCAAGGTAGGAGGATCACCTAAGCCCAGGAGTTCAAGGCTTCAGTGAGCTATGATTGTGCCACTGCACTGCAGTCTGGATAACAGTGTGAGATAAAATCTGAAAGTGAGGGAAGTGAGGGAGAGGGAGAGAGAGAGAGAAAAAAAAAGTAAGTGAAAGAGAGGAAAAATCATTTCATGAGTTTTTAAGCAGTTTCGTTTCTAAGTTGTGATGAAACCGATACACACTTCTTATAGGATGATCCCAGTGAAACGAGGGTTAAACCAATTAGACAAACACTCATTTGCTTCAATTATGCACAAGGCACAGGCTGGCAAGTTTCATCCCCACACAAGCCAGTTGAGGTCACACAACAAAAGGCAGAGCCAGAAACAGAACCCCGAAATACAGCCTAAAGAAAGCTGGAAAGAAAATATAGGTGACTGAGTGCATGCCCTTCACACCTTGAAAAAGAAACATAAAACCCGGGGATGACTTATGTGGAATAATTAGCTTCTTATTTTGTTTGTTTGTTTGTTTTTTAAATAGAAAAGAAGGTCATACAAAATTTATTAATGTGCATATGGACATGGGGGCCATACACACATATGAGACTTAAACTTCACTTCTTTAAACCATGATCTTTCTCTCGCCTTCTCTCTCTCCCCAGTTATTTAGTGACATGGCCAATTGCTGAATTGCTATTCTTGATTAACTCTCTTCCTTCAAGGTCAGTGATTGCCCTGAGTGTGATGACAGTGCTCAAAGTAACGCACAATTCAGATAAACCTTGAAATGTTGACCTATCATAAGTTCAGTGTAATTAAAAGGTGTGCCTATGCCCGAACCTACTGCTTGAAGCCTAAAGTCTCTGAACTTGCCCAGAATATCTGTCCGTGGATTTTCTTCACAGCCCCATAGTTCAGGACAACTTTTATAAAGCACTAGAAATCTACATGAAATTAATGACAGCAAATATGCCTGAGCTGATGGTTAAAATGAACTCAATAACAATTTCTGATTTAAAATTAGGAAGAAAAGAGCCTTCTATATATATACACTGCTGGAAGAGAGATGGTCAACTCAAATACTTTAGGAGTAAACTACAACCCTGTTCTTTGGAGTCTATTTTGACATTCAGTGGCATTTCTTGAAGAATTGTTCCTTATAGTTATTCTGACTATAGCATTTTTCAGTGCAATTGATTTTTTATTACTAATGGGATTGCTCCCCAATATATAATGGAGAGAGACAAAAAACATGATAAAGATGGAGAGAAAAGAAAGAGAGAGATGCCAACTGAAACTACTCTAAAATAGTCTTACTACCTCCTAGGCATAACTCTAGGATGTCAGGATATATTTTGGCTATTAAAGTCTCACAGGGGACTCAATACTTTACAAAAAAAGTATTAGTCTAAAAGAAATGTTGATGCATCTAAGTTCAGTGGTAAATCAGATTGAAATGGTTGAACTTGAACAAAGTAACATGGTTAAAAACCAGTAATGTGTTTGTGTAAACTAAATTAATTTTTAAAAACATCTGTCTAAGGGATTATGCTTTTAATTAACAGAATATCTGAAATACCCATGTCCCCCAGAATGGTAAGACCAAAAGTGAATGACCAAATAGACTAAGGTTCTAAGAGAAAAACTCACTCAGGTGGTGACTATCATGGTCTGCTAAAGTTTCCATCAGAGTTTGGGGACAATGAAAGAAGCAGAGTAACAGTTACCAGATTATTTAATAATCCCCGATGCATGAGCTCAGTTGCAACAATATCATTATCTTTCTCCAAACTTTAAAATACTGTACTCATCTATAAAATAAAAATTATAATACCTACTATCTAGGGTTGTTGTGAGGATCAAATGAACGTGAGCTCTGCCCTACAACTGGCATGCAGGACACTCTATCAAATGAATGCTATTGTTAGTATTGCCACATAGGTCATTTTTCACTCTTTAGTATTTAGTGATGAAATGATTTGATTGGTAAAGACGTATATTTGATCACAATCCTTTTCTTCCATGCACCCTAAGAGTATGTGTTGAATTCCTCCTATGATCCAGGCACTGCACTAGGCGAAACACTGAAATCTCAGGCGATCTGTATCTGTAAGTGCCTCCTACCTGAATTGGCAGGTGCAAGGTTAACCGTGGCTGCAGAAGAATAAAAACTGCGTGATTCCATTTATATGAGGGAGCTAGGAGAGTCGAACTCATAGTAAGAGAAAGGAGAATGGCAGTTGCCAGAAACCACAGGGAGGGGAAATAGGAAGCTGCTGTCCAACAGGTATAAAGTATCAACAGGTATAAAGTTGAACACCTGCTGCTGAACACACAGAAAATGAACTATTTCTAGAGATGTTCAGATTCTGCTGTACAACATTGTGCCTGTAGTTCACAATGCTGTAGTACACATGTAAACATTTTTTAAAGTGGATAGATCTCACGTGAAGTGTTCTTACCACAGTAAAATAATTTTTTTTTTAATGTTGAACTGTGGCCAATGGTATTCTGAAACTAAAGAGCAGCCTAGGCAGTGTCAACTCATGACTTCAGAGGCCTTTCTGGCCCAACTTCTTGACCAAAAAATGGATTATTTCGCTAAAAAAAAAAGAAGAAGTAGAAAATAAACGAAGCTTTCAATTCACCAAAGTCTAAGTAAGGAAGGTTTCTCCCAAAAGGATCCAGGTGTCCTCCAAGCAACTATAAGCAAACCAGGAATTAAGCAGTCAATGAGGGAGAACCAATAAGCATCTGAAAGTCAAGAACATGAACATACAAAGTCACATAATGGAAGGAGAGCCTTGGGCAACACTAAGCCATTAGGACTGATAGTTATTTCCGGGGCCAAAAATCTCAAAAGATGAAAGCACAGTCTTCCAATCCAGTCCTGGATTTCTTCACAGGGACTCACACCTACTCACTTTCACATTCAGGCTGCTCCCACTGCCCCATGAGGCACCAGAACATGTACACATGCAACCTTGCTAAAACCTTCAAGTAATGTGGATGTTATCAATGATAAGCCAGTGCCAGTAATAGCTTTAGCTAATACATTCAGGCATTGGGGGGAAAAAAATACATGACTAGCTTTTGTGACCTTTACCACCAACCATATCTTTCTGCCTTTAGTCATTCTGTTGGATATAATTTCCTAAAAGAGTCCAATTTTATTTACAATAAAAAGTTGCTATGTTCAATACCACATTTTACTTATAATTATTCATAACATTTTAGGGGTTTTTTTTACTGATTTTATGATCTCACCAGTCTTCTCAACCTCTCACTTTTACATTTTGTTGCTATTATTTTTTATTTTTATTTTAACTATTAATTATTTTTTTTGAGTCAGAGTCTCACTCTGTCACCTGGGCTGGAGAGTAGTGGCATGTTCACAGCCACCGCAGCCTCCACCTGCTGGACTTAGGCGATCTTTCCGCTTCAGCCTTCCAAGTAAGTGGAGCTACAGGTGTATACCACCACACCCGGCTAAGTTTTTTATTTATTTTAGAGATGAAGTCTCACCATGTGGGCCAGACTGGTCTCAAACCCATGGGCTCAGACAATCCTCTCTCCTCAGTCTCCCAAAGTGCTGGGATTACAAGCGTGAGCCACCATACCCAGCTTACTTTTACATTTTGAACATTGGTGTAAATTTTAAATCTACTGAACCACTTATAGCTACCCCAGCATTGCCTTATAATCATTGTTCATTCCCTTTAAATCTCCTCTGAGTTGTCACTTGAATGTATAGCACACGTTTTTAAAGTTCATCCTTTATTTGGGTTATGACTAATTTTTCATTTAGATCCATTCTGCTTTTCCAAGTGCTTAAAAAAAAGTGATATCAAAACAAGAGCTATTTATGAAATGGAAATATCACCAACAATGTGAAGAACGAAATTTAATTGTGAGTTGTACGACTTTGTAAGTACTAGGCTGAAAACTGGGCACCTCACATGTATTATCTCATTTTATCTTTAGGACTATAAGGTGCTGGTATCATCACACCCATTAAACAGAAGAGAAACTGAGCTGGGAGAAACTAAGCAACCGACAAAGGTCACATAGCTAAGAAGAGTCACAACTCAGAATCCCATCTGTCTAGTGCCAGAGCTGAGACTTAAGCATTGCATCATGAACAGAAAGCATTATGTGCTCTTTTATATATGTGCTTTTGTTCAAAATACTTTCGAATGGTGAAGTAGCCAAATGAAATCCACACACAATGGAATAAAGGTGTTGGCATTTTTAGGCACCTTTAAATTACCTTTTTTTTTTCTTTTAATGTGCTCCCTTGCTACTGCCTGGTTTACTCAGCCACAATTAGATTGCAATAAACTGGGCCCTAACACAAATGATACTGAAATAATACACATAGCCATAGCAAAAATCCATAGGGAAACAGAACAACATGAAAGCAAAGTCGAAAGCCTTTCCCTCATGTTGGCCACTGCCTGCCCAGCACTGGCTTCGCAGCAATCAGCCACACACCGCAGAACCTTGTGTTTCCGCCCACAGTGAAAATTTCCATCTCTAAAATGTTATTATGGGCTTCCTAGAACAATCTGTGGAAGGTCATATTTGCATAAGTCAAGTGTTCCACAGTCTGTACAGTGTCTTTACCTAATGCAGGATTAAATCGCCATTGCAGGCTCTAATTAACCCTCCAGATTGCCCTAAATGCCAGCCAGCACTCGCTTAAAGAAGAGTGGCTGGAATACAGAAACAGCAGGCCAAGGAACTGCAGTCAACCTCTCCAGCACTCAAAAGTCACCAAAGTTCAAAAGTCCTTCAAGAGAGAAAGGCTCTTTTACTCACCAATGTCTTTTTTTTAATAAGTTAGTGCAAGCAAAGGAATAGTCAGTGTGTGTGCTGGTGACCAAGAGGGGACCTCCAAGGACCACGTATAGTGATATTGCCAGATTGTCATCAATGTAAGGCAGGTTCTCTTAAGCCCCACAGCTTCCAAACTAAATTTCCAAAAGTCCTGCTTTCTGGCTTCAGAGCTGCTTTAGGCCTGAAAGAGAAAGGTCCAGTTCATGTGGCTACAGGATATAGGTCTCCAATCCCTCCTTCAACCAGTGGGACTCTGTTTTTAGCTATTAGTCATGCTAGAATTCCATGTCTGGTTTGACCGGAAAGAGTATCTGATTCCAAATAGGAAGTTAGAATTCCGTTAATTCAGGGCAACTTCTACTTCTTACTTGCATGAGGATGGTAAGTATATAAGTCCATTTTTGGATTGCTGTGAAGGAATATCCGAAGCTGGGTAATTTATGAAGAAAAAAGGTTTATTTGGCTCACAGTTCTGCAGTGCTGGCATCTGCCCTCTTCTGGTGAGGCCTCAGGAAGCTTTTACTCATGGCATAAGACAAAGGGAGCTGTCAGGGGAGCAGAGTGTGTCATATAATGAGAGCAGAGGTAAGAGAGAAAGGAACAGGTGCCCCACTCTTTGAAACAATCAGTTCTCATGTGAACTCCCAGGGCGAGAACTCACTCATTCCCTTGAGAGCAGCACCAAGACATTCATGAGGGATCCACCCCCATGATCCAGTCACCTCCCACTAGGGCCCACTTCCAACACTGAGGATCACAATTCAACATGCGATTGGAGGTGACAAACATCCGAATGATATCAGTAAGTATGCAAGATTCAGTGTCTTGCCCAATGAGTCAAGGCTGAAAAGTGGCCAAACCTAGAATGGAACCCAAGAACTCAGAATCCTGGTCCAGAGGCCACCCACCACACCTTGAACCTTCTTCACCCACCACTTCTTTGGCTGCCTCTTTCTGATCCCACCCTGAGAGGCTCATTGTTATTTTTTCTAATTTTGGTAAATGTGTGAGTGAGGTGCACAGATAATTCTTCCATCAAACATTTAAAACATGGGCAGACTGCTATGAAAAAAACAGGCACCAACGACTACCAACCTGTCCAGGACCTGCAGGCCATCAACCAAGCCACAACAAACAAACAAACAAAAAAAACCGTAGGCAGACCTATGACCTGCAGAAGACACGTGGTCATGGTGCTGGGGTGCCTTGGGTGAATGATACTTACTTCTAAGTCCTGCCCAGTTAAGGTCTGAACATATGCCTAGGAATCTGTTTAGACTGATTCCTTCAGTAATCTTTGGTAATGATCTTGTGTAGTAGTCTAGAGCTTACCAAGCATATACACATATTTTGTCTCAGTGTAGAAATAAGCCCTTCTACAAACAGGTGAGAAATGACTTATCCTGCTGAGGACATCGAATTTTACAATTTGATAGGGCTTTACAGATCACCCAGTCCAACACTTTCCATCTACAGGTGAGAAAACCAAGACCCCGAATTGTCCCATGATACAATAAGGTCCTGGGTATCTAAGTCAAGACTGGAGACCAGATCAACCAATTTCCATACAAGCTCCATTTCCACCACACAGTCCAGTTATGTGCAGGCAAGCCTAAGGATGTTCGCGTGTCTTGACGCCCTTTCAGATGTTGGTGGCCCCACTCATAGCTGCACATGTGATGTCACATATGAGTACTCAGTTAGGGCAAGCTTCAGAGCTGCTTTAGGCCTGAAAGAGAAAGTTCTAGTTCATGTGGCTACAGACTATAGGTCTCCAATTCTTCCTTCAACCAGTGTGACTCTGTTTTTAGCTGTTAGTCATGCTAGAATTCCATGCTTGGTTTGACTGGAAAGAGTATCTCATTCTAAATAGGAAGTTAGAATTCCATTAATTCAGAGCACCTTCTACCTCTTACTTACATGAGGATAGTTAGTTGTTTATTTCCAAGTACCTCTAGGGACCTTTGCTATACAATCTTATAAATTCTTCTGCTTCCCTTCATAGTTATCACAATTTTGTGATATGTATTCTATTTATTTATTTCAATGTATTTATTTATTTAATGCACTTATTTATTTGTTTAATGCCTTTCTTTTCCACGAAAATGTAAGTTCCATGGGAATGGTGGCAAGTTTTCTGTCTTGTTTTAATACTATTATTTCCAGATTCTAACATATCATCTAGAACATAAACAAACAATGAATGAATGAGCAAATGAGTAAATGAATGAATCAGCAATTCTCTCTATCCTGAAAATACTTATATTAGTACTTGTTGAACAGTATTTAAACTTCTGTAACTACACTTGTTACTTAGTATTTAAATATATTCACATTTCTGTCTCCCTTAATAAAGGGTTCCTTGAAAGTATCCATGCCTTAAATGTTGGCAATACCTGCTTACGTCTTATTAATACAAAGAAAGAAGTTCATAAATATTTGCCTGGTAAATAAATGTATGTGTTCATTCATTAGTAAAATCTAGTGACCCTGGGCATATAATAGGTGCTCAGACATATGTACTTATTGATTGAATGATTGATAAAACTCCATAAAAATCAAAATTTTTCAGGGTGACATTTTTAGGGAACCACCCACCATCACAAACACCTAGTGTTTTTATAAGAACTTTTAAAAGTCTATTTGAAATATGATTCCTCTAAATTTTATTCTTCTATCCTCTTTTCTTCTTCACTGGTTACATCAGAAATAAGTCCACTTTGTGGAATACATTTTTACTTTTGTTCAGGACACTGTGCAAGGGTAAACCATCAGGGAACAGGTGAAAGCAAGTTTCCTCTCCATACGTCACTTCAAGTTCATTGATTCATAACTTCAAAAACCAAAAAGGGGCCAAGGTTCAGGATAACCACTTATAACTGTGAGCATCACAGCATGTAATAAAATAGTCACAGAGCTACTGCTTATTGGATTTGAGAAGGTCGTTCCGAGTATGACTCAGGCTAAGTGCCTGAGTGTATCCTGGGCAATGTCTTGGATTTATCTGCACCTTTTAAGAACATCTTTGCAAACCAGATGACAGCTGTGGAAAATAGAACACATGCACGTACACACACACACACACACACACACACACACACACACACACACACCACAATCCATCTTTTTCACTAAAATTTTGGCTTTACTTTTGAAATTCTACAAGGTCTATTCCACAAAATGGAAACATAACAGAGACACTTTCTCTACAGCCAGCCACTGGGATATAAAAAAGCAACAGGAGCTAGTCTTTGATCTTTCAGCCATATTCCAGGCAGAAGGAAGAGATCCTGCTCTATTTGACAACTGGTATGTATGTGAACACATAAGTGCATCCTACTGAACCTGCTATTAACCTTGTGCTCAGAGGAAAGAAGTCGGTGTATAATTGCCATTTATCACTGATTTCAAACAGTTCATTTTATGCAATTCCACTCCTCCTTCACCACACTCCTTGCTAAAATGGTATTTCAGCTGCTTTCTCTCCCTGTCTCTACCCACCTATTGGTGAAGGAATTAAAAAACCATGAATTAACCATGCCACAAGCACCATGATGTACTATAACAAAGGTAAAATAAGGTTTGAATGATATCTCAGCCAGACCTCAAACCCTGAACTAGCAAAGGCTATCCGTACTGTGAACATATCACCTGCTGGATGAGCTCCTATAGAAAATGTGCGATATCCAGCAAGTTTGAGATTTCATATGTTTGGGGTCCCAGCTGGAACCTACGCTGGAAGGCACACCTAACCGGGCATGTCCAGGGAATTGGTAGCAGGTTTGGAAGAGGTGCTAAGGAACTGTCCCTTAGAGACTTCATCAAAGGGAAGAAAACATAGGTTGAGCAAGCATGGCCCAGGAGGAAAGGCTCGGCATCAGAGATTTCTGAGTACAAATGGGTCTCTTATTAGGCTTTGTCTCTCACCTTAGCCCACAGTAAACACCAGGCTGAGACCTGTAGAAAGAAAGAGAATATATGTGTGTGGGGGGGAGAGAGTCACCAGAAACTCTGTTTCACTAAAACCACTCTGCTTAGGAAAATACCTCTCTTCCTTTAGCCAATAATGATGATGGTGATGATAGGGGGAAAGTGAGACAGACGTGAGAGAGCAATGCCATCCTCTACTCCACAATAAGATAGCACACAGATCCTATCACCTCTGGGCTCTGGGGTTTCCCACGTTATAAGAGATGGGATGATCTGTAAGCACAGCCAAACCCGGAGGCTGCCTTGTAAAGGTTGAGGGATAGTGTAACACCTGGCAGTTAGAGACATGCTTGTAAGCACAACTGGGGAATTCTGAAGTATCTGAAGTCCGGTGTGAGCATCTCGGGACAAGAGAAATGTGGGTCATTACTGTTAAAGTGCCCATTTGTACCAACAACCCAGGGAGGCCTGAGGAATCTCAGGAGATTATGTATATGCCCTAATAATACAGAAAAATTTAAGTGACCACCAAATACATCTGAATTGGGATCTACAACCCACATGATCAAGTTCAAACTGCATTTTAACAAAATTGATTGGTTGTCTGCCTCATACAGTACACTGCACCAAGTACCGAATGGGATATTAAAAAATGTTTTAAGCATGGTTCTTTTATACATTGAACATGATATGATACTGAATATGTGTTTGCACACATTTATATATATCAACCCCACTCAGATTAATTACATTTCTGGCAACTCCAGACATTCAAGTCACTGCCATCAACCACATAAGTCAGTTTAAAAGGCCTGTAAGTTGCAAAGAAAATTGTTGTCAAGAAGTTTATACACTTTGCTTTAAAGAAAAAGAAATGGGGTCACCTTGAGTCAGAGGCCATGAGCTTGGTATGTTGTATAAATCTGAGGTTATTGATTTGAAGTTTAGTTACCTGTGGTAACCAACAGCATAAGAAGTGACAAGTGACAGCAAGGGACAAGACCAAAGAAACGAAGCCCTGCAACAATCCTGTGTCCTTGATTGAGGTGAATGGGCTGAGGCACCGCCACGACCCTGAGGGCACATGAGCATCAAAACATGTCAGTTCAATGTCTGACGTTCAACTAATGTCTCTGAGTCATCAAAAGGAGGCAAGCTGTGTTCTGTCTCTTATGGTAACCAAGAGACACAAAGACATAACACATTTCAGATTTCTGTAGTACCTTTTTTATATGTTCAACTAACCATTTAGAGACTCAAACATAATATCCTTCGCAAAACTATAATTTTGAGGCCTAGAATATCAAACCAGGGTCCAACAGCAAGTTAGAGATCAAATCTAAATGAAGCGTGGTGGTGCACACCGTAATTCCCGCTACTTGAGAAGCTGAGGCACGATGATTACTTGAGCCCAGAAGTTTGAGGTTAGCCTGGGCAACATCACAAGACCCCATCTCTAAAAAAATTAATAATAATTTAAAAAAATAAGGCTCCAGGTTCTGATATCTGACTGCAATATGAAAAGAAATGAGAATCTGATAACTCAAGGAAACCTACACAATATTTTCATCTCCAGTCTCACATTGTGCTGATAAAATCATTGTCATCTAGAGCGATAAGTGACTTGGTCAAGGTCACAATTCAATGACAAGTAGGTTTGGGACAAGAATACAGGTCTTAAGGATTTTGGTATTATATCCTTCCATCACAACATGTTATCTCTTTTCTGAGATCATTTAATAGGATTTATATCCCACCAACTAAAAACTGTCACTCAACTGCACCATAGGCATGCTACTTGAAGTAACTTCTGCTCCTGCTTACCTTCATCCACATAAAAGTAAATAAATTGGCCAGATTAGTTCACAAGGCACAGCTTTCAATACCTGAAGTAGATAGTTTAAGCAACTGCTGCCACATATGTTTCAATTTGAGAGATTTAATGAAGGGAACATATATCCTACCCTTAAGCCACAAGAACAAGAGTATCAAAGGAAATGGGAGACAAGTTTAAGCACATCTACCTTTTCAACTCTTCAAACATTTATTAAGAACCTACTACGTGTAAGAACTCTGCCTACACCTCAGGTATGCTAAATCTTTACATGTAAAAGGTGCTGACTCTCCAAAGGGTGACCTCGAGTCTTCGAACAGTGCCTGTGAAATTTAATAATTGGGAGGCTAGCACCAAATCTCATTTATTGCTGCTTTAAATGAAATAGATCACAGTTAATAAAAAGCCTGCAAATTAAAGTAACCCAGCAGTCTTAACTAGCAATTAAAGTGACTCTTTTTTTTTCTATAGAAGGTGAAACCACATGCTAGTGCAGATTTTTTGTCACATAGAAGATAAATGAGCAGTTTGACTCAGCAGGGAATAATTCCAGTTTATATTGAAGGATCAGTTTCAGTTTCAAAATCTCATTCTCTCAATGTCAGGATCCTTGATACCAATTACCTGAAGACACCTGAGCTCATGAGCCATCCCTGTGAAAACACAGCATGAGCTATGTGCTCTCCTCATCCTTCCCACACATCCAGAGTAAAAAGGGGGAAACTAAGAGTCCAACATGATCAGGGTGATGTTCAAAACCTAAATTCTAACAAAAATCTAAACTGAGTCTCACCCTCTTCACCAGTACTTATAGGACTACCCAACACTGTTACAAAAGTATGTAGAAGAGATCTAAGAGCAGGCTGGAGAGAAACATGCATGGCCTCATCCAACCTAGCTTGATGCCCTAAGAACATGTTGGAAGGGATAAAACGGACCCTAGGAAGTGCCAATCATCTTTTAAGAGGAAAGAGAATAGAGGCCCATGAAGCTGGACATAATGTGCATGTAATATACAACAGCTTCAATCCCTCACAAGCTCAGCTGTTTGGAATACTTTTTTCCAAGTGTCTTGACTTGCCTCAGCATCTTCTTTTGCGTGGGTGAGAAAGGGAGTGGAAATACTGGCAGTGGCATGCCTACGGAAAGAAAGGAAATGATTACTGATATTAGAAGACAGAAAAGATAGGTAGAAAGAAAAAAGATTAGATAGAGAGATAGATAGATAGAGGTAATAGATAGATGATTAATAGATAATAGAGGGATGGATAGATATACCTATGTATCGATTAGATGATGGATGGATGAATATTGGATAAATAGATAAATGCGTGTATAGATTAGATGATTGATAGGGATTTATACACCTATATTTTGACAATAGGTATGGGATAGGTAGAGGGACGTACCAGTGAATGATCAGTATGAAAAAAAGAAGCAAAAATACACTTTGTAGATACCTACTTTGCTCTGGTCACTGAAATTTGAGATTCTTATGCATTATCTCACGTAATCATCCGCAATGGGCATGGCTATTTTGCCTGTTTTACACATAAACTATTGGCACAATAACATTATCAGAGTTCAAGTTAAAGCACTTGGGTTTTCCACTGTCCCACACTGCTTCTCATTCAAGGTCACGGCAAAGATCTGAAGGCGTTGTAACAGAGAATGTAAGCCATACAGACCATTAGTGCGTAATTATAAACTACACCCTCAAATCTACTCAGCCACGTACACATGTGCTCTACTGAACGCCAAGATGAAAAGGCAAGAGAGAACAAGTGACACCTCCCCAACGCTCCTCCCCTTGATGACAAGTTGGTGAGCTGCACATTTCTGTACCATATTGTCTCCTGCTACCGCTGTTCTTCACATTCTTCATAGTTCCCACATCTCCACCTCCCAGACATTTTTTTTTTTTTTAAACCACAGTGGTTCTCACACTTTAATGAACAACTTGCCAAGGATTTTGCTAAAATGCAGATTCTGGTTCAGAAATTCTGGAATCAAAGATTCAGCCGTTCTAAGATGCTCCCAGGTGATGTTAATGATTCTGGTCCAGAGAAAATGTTCTTTGGATAACTAACCTCCATTCTATATCTCATTGTTGGAGAAAATCGAGATTTGTTCAACATAAAATTCACCATTCTCGGGACACAAAGACTTAGATACAGAATAAAAAGAAATGTGATGTAGACATAGGATATTTGGTCTATATGTATATTTGCATCGTAGAACCTCCCCCCACCACGTCCTTTCAAGATTACCCAGACGCAGTTTTATATTAATAAAAGAACCGCACAGTATAGATGCCATCCGGATGCTATTTAAATGTATATTTACTTCTATTCATGATCTTTCACCCACTTAATTTTCTCTGAGAGATTATTCAGGTCACTTTTTAAATGGGTTTCAATGTTTCTAGAGCTGCAGCTCATTATAAAAATGTTCACAGCAGATAGAATCTTGTTTCAGCCCAGCACTCTTTTAGAGCTGGCAGACACAGAAATCGGTATGCGGATATTGTACCATAAACATTAATTTAGTATTATGTGGAAGGTTGATTGATTAATAAATACATAAACCAGGAAGCCTAATTTAACTCTTAATTCACTTTTTTCTTATTTCACAGAGGGAAAAATTAATCTGGAAGTGTTGATTGATTGAGAGTCTTAGTCTCGTCTAGACAGCAATGGAAAATGACTATGAACCTGGGACTTTGCAAATTGCATCATTTGCAAAATAAACTTGATCAACAAATTTCATCACACTGTGATTGATGGTCAGAAAGGAAAAGCTGTAGACATCATAGAGGAGAAGAATATATAATCATCTAGGAAGCAGTTCACCATGCAGAGTGGATAAGCAAGAAAGAATTAGTAAATATTTTTAATTCAGAGGTGGACACAAATCAAAGAAAATGCACTTGAAATGATAAAAATGAATGAGCATTAGAGCACTCTGGTAGACTAGCAAATTAGAATGAGCATGTTGCATTCTCCAGAATGTACAGAATATAAACATACCTTAGATGCTGTGGTCCCTCTGCAAAGACCATGTGACGTAAAGAACCAACTTATACTCTTACTATTAATAAAAGGTCACATTTAGAACCAAATGTTCTATATCCAGATTTGAACAGTATTGAATTTTTTTCTAGAGACAAAAGACACAAACACATTGTTCTCTCTTTGAAGAGTAGCAATTAAACAGAGCAGGGCAATTACTCATAAATTAGACCTGCATCTCCTGCCTGTGATTCTGTTTTCCATTGCCGGCTTATATTTACACAATGACAATCAAGGTCAAGCTCCAAGCCCTAATCCTCAGAAAGCTGACATCAGAATCACCAGTACTGTTGGTATTTCGTGCGTCCATGGAACTAAAGTATGGAAAGAAGGTAACGTTTGAAGACTTGCGAAAATAAGAACTGTTGAATATTCTATCAGAGACTCTGATCAAAGGTTCATATCAACCCTTTGTTTTATTAATCCCATTTTATTTATCTCTAGTGCTACAACAACTAAGTGGCAGAACCTCGTTTATGTTGGAGTCTAAAGCATGATCTTTCTACGGAATGACCTGCAGAGTTTGTTAAAACAGGTTGCTGAATCTTAAACCCAGAGCGTCTGATTCTGTGCGTGTATTTGTTTCCTAATGCTGCTGCAACTAATTGCCACAGATTTAGTGGCTTAAAAAAAAAAACAAATTTGTTATCTCACAGTTCTTCAGGTCAGAAGTCCAGGTACAGCACAGCTCAACTGAGTCCTCTGCACAGAGCCTCACAAGGCTGAAATTGAGGGGTCGGCAAGTCTGTGTGCCATTCCTAAAGCTCTGGCGAAGATTTTGCTTTCAGGCTCATAAGCAGGTTATCTCCCAAATTCAGTTATTTGCAGTTGTAGGACTGCGTTCCCCATTTCCTTGCTGACTGCTTCTCAATGGCTGGTTTTTGTTCCTAGAGTCTGCCTGCATTACTCCTCTTGCTTTTCTCCATGGGACCCTTCCAGCAAGGATGGTTCCTGTCATACTTTGATCTTCCTTGACACTTCTGCTGAACTCTGTGACTCCAGACAGGGAAAGTTCTCCACTTTTAAAATTTTACTGTGACGATTTTGGGCCTACTGGACAATCAGGAATAATCTTTCTATCTTAAAAGTCCATACACCTTAATTATCTGTAAAGTTCCTTTTGCATATAGTATATTCACCAATTCCAAGGATTAGTGGTAGGGGGGACATCTTGGAGGGACCATTTCACCTAACATAGTCAGCCTGGGCTGGGACCCTGAAATTTGCATTCCTAATAAGCCTCTAGGTGGTGCTGATGCTGATGCTGCTGGAAACCACACTTTGAGATGAGGTGTACTAGCCAGTTCTACTTCAGTGTAGACCGCAGTTTGAGATGGCCTGCACTATCGCTTTGACTTTGGCGTAGACCGAGCTTTGAGGTGGCCTGCACTACCTGCTTCAACTTCAATGTAGACCAGGCTTTGAGATAGCCGGCGCTAGCTGCTTCGACTTCAAGTGTGGTCTTTGTCATCAGCATCACCTGGGAGCTTGTTAGAAATGCAGAATCTCAGGCCTCATCCCAGATTCCCTGGGGTGAGAAGCTGCAATTTAACAATACCCCGGGCAACTTACGTGCATATTAAAAACCAAATTTGAGAAACATTGTTCTATCACAGTTTAAAACAGGGAAAAGTAACGGAGTAAATTATTTTTATTTATTCTTCAAACCTTTTAGAAAGCTACAGCTCCCCCCTTTTTTTCAGTTATTGCCCTTTTTTTCCTCACTGGGTGGACACGGGGGACACCCTGCCTATGAAACTGTACTTGTAAAGAATCCTTACGCTGTCTCTCTGAGTGGCTTTAGTTGCTCACCCCCATTACCAATTTTAATGCAAAAAGGGGAGTCATTTCCCTGGGAACTTGACCTTGAAAATGTTTGGCAACCTCAAACAATCGCAGGTTATTTTATTATTCACTAGGTTTTCTTGACCAGGACATGCCTCCGTTGGTCACATCTGAGTTTGACAGGACTAGATTGGACTACACAGGACTCTCAGGTGGTTTCTAGAAGGAACTATGGCACTGGCCCTCACCCACGACCAGAAACAGAGTGAACCCCATAAGGCACAGCATTTACCTCACCATTAATATCTTTTTCTCAGACCTGAGAAGAGATCTGGCAGAATCAACGGGGCCCAGAGAAGAATGAAATGGCATTCATCTTTTTACGGGGGACGTGATTGGTTTACTGTAAGTTACCATCAGAGGAAAGTGACCGCAGTTAGAAGACTCTGCAGAAGACTCCGAATGACACAGACGACAACATTCCCTGTGACAAAAGACACAGTGAGTTTCTATCTCAGCCTCAAAAAGTCTAAATGGAAGTCCTGAAACCTAACGATGAGCTCTCCGGAGAAAAGTGGGAAGTATTTCAAGGTGTAGACAGTAACTGAAAATTCACTGTTTCAAACTCCCCTGCTTTTCTTAATTGAAGTTGAAATAAGGACAAGATAAAAAGGGAAAGAAGTTTGGGAGTGACCATAAAAACATGATGAGGATTAAAAAGTCCTGGAAAACAGACTCCATGGCAAAGACAGACCAACCAACAAAGCGCTCGCTCACTCTCCCTTGCACTCTCACTCTCCCTCTCTCCTCTTTTACTCTCCCCCTGCCTCCCTTCTTCTCTCTCTCCCCTTCCCCATCTCTCACCCCCTCCCTCCCTCTCTCTCTTCCCCTTCCCCTCTCTCTCCTTCTCCTCACCCCACCCCCCTGCCCACACCCACACCCACACTCATTTGCTGTTTTTTTCTTAATGCACAGAGCTCCCTCCGGGTCACAAAAGTCGACAGTGTCTACTTAAATCAGCTAACTGTTCCCGAATGCGCACAAATAATCTAATAAACCATCTCATTTCCAGCACATTACCTCCATCTTGGCACATATTCCTTGAACGGATGAGGAAACAGTGGTACCGTTTTCAATTTTCAGCCCAATCCTCTAAAGCATCACAAAATATTCCATAATAAAGGTGTTGTGTGTTGATGGGGAATGTCAGCAGAAATGTTGAATGAGCTATCTGAAAACACAAGCAAATTATACCAGCAGAGTGGATAAGACAACAGCCATTCAGGAAAAACATAGGGCATAACCCAAGGAGATGATAACCACCCCAGAAACCTGAAAAGAGAAATAACTCTGAAAACCATTCACCTCAAGAAATATATATATATATTTTTAATCACCTTTTCCTGAAACCTGAAGATTCTTTAACTTCTAAAACCATCTGGCAAAATAGCTTAAGTTTCAACCCATCACTAACATACCAGTGTTGTTGTTTTTTTAATCTGTGTTTATTGGGGGTGGAGGGAGAAATTGGGAAGAGCTCCAATAAATATGGAATCTCTCTGGGGTCACTAGGGGACTACAAGATGACCTTTCACTGGATACTTGGTCCAGGGGATGGCATGCAGCCAATAAACCTCAAATCATTCTGGGCAATATTCATTCAAATTCTTTTTTTTTTTTTACTTTATTCTATTATAAAGGTGTGGGTTGCAAGTCAGGATTAGGTATATCGGTAATGTATATGCAGGTGAACTTCAGACCTCCGACGGGTCCTCACTTTCCCTGGTTTAGGATCAGGTACCCTTTCGTGCTGTTGACATGCCATGCCTTCTCCCTCACCTGGCAGTGTCTCGCAACTGCCAATCCCTCCTTTGTGTTGTTGTAGTTAATGTTGAGGTTCCACTTATAAGTGAGAACATGTGGTATTCAGTCCTTTTGATGAACAATCCATCTGTGGTGTAGTTCTTCTTTGGAGCCTAGGAGGACATACTTGAGACATCCGTTTTGGATATTACTATTCAACATGCTGCTGCTGGTCAGTAAGTCTCTTCTAGAATTCACATGTGGACCCCACTTTCTCATCTAAGCAAGTCTCCCATGTCTGTTATGCTGTTTTACATGCCTCTGTGGACCCATAACTTAGCTCCCTTTTATAAATGACAACATGCGGTATTTGGTTTTGTATTCCTGCGTTATTTCACTTAGGATAATGGCCATCCAACTTGCGGCAAAATGCATTATTTGTTCTTTTTATGGCTGAATAGTATTCCATGGTATCTATACATTGCATTTTTCTTAATCCGCCGATTAGTTGATGGGCATTTAAGTTGATCCCACACCTTTGCAGTTGTAAATTGTGCTGTGATAAACATGCAAGTACAGATATCTTTTTTGTATAATGACCTTTTTTTTTTCCTTGGGGTGGATTCCAAGTAGCAGGATTACTTGAACAGAAATAACTAAAGGCAAGATATGATTCTGAATTGGATCATTTTCTCTAATGGGTATTAGGGGGACAACTGTCAAATTTGAACTGGGTCTGAGGATTAGATGTTAGTCATGTATCAATGTTAATTTCCTGACTTTGATAGTTGTATTTTAGAATGATGGACATTAAATGATTCAGAAAGAACAATGAGGAGGAGAAAGAGGAGGAGAAAAAGGAGGAGAAGTTCTTTGTACTTTCCTTGCAATGTTTCTATGAGTTTGGGGTTGTTTTAAAATAAATAAAATCATGTAAAAGAAACTTAGCAAAATAAATCATTCAAATCTCAACACTTCTCTTCTTTAGAGATTTCATCTACTCTCAAATCTGCAAAGTCTGTAATGATTTTATTGACACAACTTTCTGCGTCAGTGACTTGTTGCTTCATGACAAATCACCCCAAAACATGGTGGCTTAAAACCACAACCTTCTATTTAGCACTGAATACAATGGGTCAGAAATGTTGAATAGGATCAGCTGGGTGATTATTCTGGTGGAAAGGGCTGGGCCTACACATGTGTTTGCAGTCAGCTGCCAGTTCCACTGGAACTACACCCCTGCTTCTAGGGGTTAACTGGGTGTCAGCTGAGACTACAAAGGCAATCAGGCCCTGGATCTGTTATCATCTGCACAGCTAAGCTAGGCTTGCTCCTCTAGCTGCCCAGGGTTCTAAGAGTGCAAAAACAGCATACCTACTGCCCATCTAAATTTCAAGTCTCTGTTGGTCTCACATGTGCTACTGTCCTATTGGCAAAGCAAGTCATACAGCCAACCCCAGGTTCAATATAGAAAGACTCTAGCAAACTGCATAAATATTGGGGGTCATTATAGCAATCAAGCCACCACACTCCAAAATCTTTATTTCTAACTCTGCTGTCTTATTCTATTTGCCACTGCCTGTTAGATAGCTCTTTGGAAATTGGGGTGTCCTACCTGAGTTTCATTTCAACACATATGAAATTCATCTTGATATGGACAATATACTGTAATGGATAGAACTAGATTTCTAGCTGGCTCTGAGTTTGAATTCTAATTATTGCAAAATTTCAGCCAAGTTACTTAACATCTCTGAGGATGACTTCCATTTGAATAAAAATAATAATAAACATGTGATAGAGTTATTATGAGGATTAAATGAAATAGTGTTCTGTCAATCTTAACAAGCAGTAGGCATTCAATAAGTGTGTTTACATTCTTCATTCATTGCCTAGAAAAACTTACCCTCCTCTTAGAATTTCTTCATTGACATGTTCCCAGTTGTCCAGTCTTATGGAAGCATTGTGGTCATGTTCACATCTTCTTTTTCCTTTGTCCATTCATATTCAACCTGCCCACCTAGTGGGATATGGTGAAGAATTACACTGAAGCACGTATCAAAGCTTCTATCACACTGAAGTCCTCTTTTTTTTATTTTAAAAGGATTTTTAATAAGCTAGTCAGCTTGTTTCATTTCTGTAGTTTTATTCAACGAACATTGAGTATCAAGGATGAAGAGACCTTTCAGTCTCTTGCCAAAACTACAATTCTTCTTCCATCTCCTGTGCTGGAGTTGTCAGCACCAGTAACCAAGTGAGTCAGGATTTAAACCTAGGAGTCCTCCTCCATATCCTTCTTCAACCGCTTCACTCGGATAATTCACCACGGAGTTTTGCTGGTTTTGCCTAGCGGTCACCCACAGCACTTATTAGTGGAACTACCTGGATTCAGGTTTCATCACCATCCCTTTCTAGCTGAGTGACATTGGACAAGTGACGTGATCTCTCCATTTCAGTGTCTTCATCTGTGAAACTGGAGTAATAATAAGAGTACCACTGTACAAACCTGTTGGAGAATCAGATGAGATGCACAGAAATCACTTAGACTGTGCCTGGGACTTCCTAAGTGCTTTGATAGGATTGGCTGTTCCAATGGCCCCCTTGAGTCCTGTTCCTTCTCTCCACATCTCTGCTACTGCTACTTCAGTTCATACTCTCACCAGCCCTCTCAGGACACAAGTGCCTTCATACCCTCTAACTTAAATTCAGGGTCTAGGCCGGGCTCGGTGGTTTAGCCTGTAATCCCAGCACTTTGGGAGGCCGAGATGAGTGGATTGCCTGAGTCCGCGGGTTCGAGACCCACCCGGACAACTTGGCGAGACCTCGTCTCTACAATAAATCAAAAATTAGCCGGGCGTGGTAATGCACACCTGTAGTTCCAGCTACTTGGAAGGCTGAGGCGGAAGAATCGCTGGAGCCCAGCAGGTTGAGACTGCAGTGGCTGGAAGTGGTCACTGCACTCCAGTCTGGGCAACGGAGTGAGACTCCAACTCAAAAAAAAAAAATCAGCGTCTAGTACTCCCGCTTCTAATCCATCCTCCCCGCTAGCAGATAAATCAGTGCAAATGGATACCACCTCCCTTCTGAAAACCCTCTACCTACAGCTGTCTTCTCAAACTATTTGGACTGAAGACCAGTTTGTTTCCTGATCAAGCCTCGTGCATGTATACTTGTGTAAAACACAATAAAAATTAAGTCTTGGAATAATTAAATCCAAAAAAATACAATATGCAAGTGTAAATTTTATTTTTATTATTCTTTATTTGCGGTTGAGGTTTGCTGTGTTGCACAAGGTGGACTTGAACTTCCGGATCTCAAGTGATCCTCCTACCTCAGGCTCCCAAGTAACTGGGACTACGGACATGCGCCACCAATCCTGGCCCCAAATTTTTATTGCTAGCTAGCCATAATGGACATCAATAGTCTGTCAAATTGCTATGAAACCTTCTGAACACATCGTCCTAATTTCTGTTCTCATCTCTTCACGGACCCATGACTCACACAGTTGCTGAACTGAGATCCACCCATTGAGAAGGCTTGTCAAGAACCCTTCACTATTTATGATCTGGCTAGTTCTTAGTCTAATCTGATCCTCTAATCCTCCTCTTCCTCCCACACCCCAACTCTTCCTTCAAAATTTGCATGTATTTAGTCATTCATTTATTCATTCAATTAAGCATTTATTTATTTATTTACTTAGGTTTCTCCAAAACCTACATCTTTTTATCTCTATTCCTTCCCACATGGAGTTCCCTTTTCCTCTTCCCATTTTCATGACTGGAAAACTCCTGAGCATCTTTTAAAATCCTATCCAGGTGATGCAGGGCCTAAAGTCTCCCTATCTGTTGTTCGATGTTGCAGCTGGCTGCCAGGCCCTGTTCAGTCCCTGATACATTGGCTGGTTGTCATCTCTCTCTGCAATACTCTTTCTGTGTGGCTGCTGGCTCTCTAGTTGCTAGGGTCCCTAACTGCCTTAATGGCTGCAGGCTGCTAAGTCCTGCTGCCTCTACCATAACTGCCTGGGTGCTGGGACTTATATAGTAAAGGAAAGCTTCCTCCCCAAATAACAAAGGCTATTTGAGACTTGTACTGAAAGCCTGCTTATTCCACTGCTCTCTCCCTTTTCCTAAGGTAATTGGGGCAATAAACTTAAAGGCTGATCCAGAAAACATTTAAAGGACCCCACCTTGTATCTCATAAACTTTGGTAAGCACTTATTCTGGATGGCATTCAGCTGGATGCAATAAATGCAGACAGAGAGGCATATTCCTACCAGAAAAGCAGCACTTAGAACAGTTCGAGAAAGATTGTAAGTACAGGTAGTTACGGTAATTCAAGAAATAGCACCATGTCAGTGGCTTGGATTTTAACCTTGGGAGATAATTCTCCGGGGTCTTTCTCATTTTTGCACCTCCTCTGAGCAGAGGTATGAAAAATCTTTTCTCTCTTTCCAAGAATGATCGTACAAATAAACAGCTGAAAGATAGAAATAAAGTCTTCTTCTGGAGCAGAGGGTAAAAATGTATGTTGCATGGTATAATAAAGACAATGTCTCCCTCCTGGGCAAAACGTCAGCAGGTTTGCTTTGCAGCCCATTTATTATCAAATACTAGAATTTTCTAGGCCCAGTCTTCCTAAAATACATGTACAGCATCCAGGACACCTCTGTGTCCCTCCTGTGGGACTTAGAAGACAAAAGGAACCCAGAGCCTAAAGCACATGCTGTTTGATATGCAGGGAGTGACAAAGTCCTTGGTCTCTTACCCAGGAGTGGTGTGTCTTTCATTAGCATGAAAGGAGGGCAAAATCTCAGATGCCTTCACAGTTCTTAACATTGAGAGACAGTCAGGGACCCGTTACATGGGTCCCACTTGAGATTAGACACACAGGTTCTAAATTAGCCATAAGGATGTTCTAAAAGACAAAGAAAAGAGCACATAGACGGGCATGGAGGCATCACCATACAACACATTCTGGAAAATTCAAGTAGAACGAATGGTCAGATCATTGTCCAAGATCTTGCAATTGTTCAATGTAATCGATTTTTTTTTCTGTTTAGCCCAGGGTCTAATTTTTAGCTAACATTTTTTAAACAGCCTTAACCTAGTCTGAATTAGCTAATGCAGTGCTTCCCAAATTAGTGTCAAAGAAAAACTTTGTAGTTTGCTTTGTAATGTAGTGTTAACCAGTATGCCAAGAAAAATAGTTTCCTTGCACAATTAAGTTAGTTTGTTAACGGCGAGCAATGTCCAATACTTTTTTTTAATTGAAGCCCCTCCTGGAAACTTTAATATGTCAACAAATATTTTGAATAACCTGGTGGGAAACAGTATAACAGATCAGCCAGAGCTAATCTGATCAGAGAGTCTTTGTTTGAGGAACCCTCGTTAACGTTTCCCAGAATCATTATTCCACTTCTCCTGATACGAGTAATGTTTGTCTAATCCATTTAAAAATCACTATAGCATTATAAGCAAACAAATAAAATCATAATTGAATAAAATTAATCCTTGACTGGATTTGTTCTGAAAATATGCCTGTGTGGTTAGGCTACTGTGGTTCCGACCTTCCTGACCTACAGAAAGTGAAATTCTATAGGGATTTATGTTATTCTACTCTTTGCTCCAGCCTTCCATTAATTGGGCAGGAATATTTAAGTCAAACACCTAGTCTCTAGTTGAGTAAACTATTATAAGATCAATTTATATAATATATGTAAAGAATATATATAACACAATAAAGAGCACAGAAGTTTTTAAGTTTACTCTGTACAGTTCAGACATTACTTGCTTTGCTGAAGAACGTACTTGGAGCTTGATTGTACTCTAGGTCATTGAAAATGCAGCATAGCCCACATATTTTAACGTGGAACGATATGTAATATATAATAGTTTATGTATTATACAGGTGTTCATGCATATCATATGTATTTTGGAAACATCTAAGCAAGTTCTTTTAACTCCAAAACAGAAAGAATTAAGAAGCCAAGTAGGGCAAAGTTGACACCCCTTTGATCACTGGCCACTTTATAGCTGAAACAATTGTTTAATCTTTGTTACAAGCACACACTAAAATAAAAAACAAATATAGTTTCCTTAAAGTTGAAGGGAAAATAAGTACTTCCCACACTGAAAAGCTCCACTGGCTGGACGCGGTGGCTGAGCCTGTAATCTCAGCACTTTAGGAAGCCGAAGCAAGTGGATTGCCTGAGCCGGGGTGTTCGAGAACAGCCAGCCTGGGCAACTTGGTGAGACCTCGTCTCTACAATAAATCACAAAAACTAGTCAGGCGTGGTGGCGTGAGTCTATAGTTCCAGCTACTTGGAAGGCTGAGGCGAAAGGATAGTCTAAGCCCGGCAAGTTGAGGCTGCAGTGACTGTAAGTGTGCCACTGCACTCTAGCCCAGGCAACAAGAGTGAGACTCCACCCCCCCAAAAAAAAGAAAAAAGAAAAGGAAAGCTCCATTGGGCAAAAATATTTGGAAGATTTTGTCATCATCTGCTTCACCTGTTGAATGGCAGAGATTCGAGATGCCCTCTGTCCACTGTTTTGAAAAAAGGAATTATAATCTATCACTAGATTGCAAATTTACCATGGAATCCCTCATCCCTAGCATAATGTTCTCATATAGAAGACATTCGATCAATATTTATTGAATCAATAAATGATTTTTTTACCTTGTAACTGATTTGTTAATTAGATCTTACAGTTTTAAGTACAAATGATAATTTCTATGAAATTTTCTACTCTAATCCAGTTCATTCAGATGATTTACAAAGTGCATTAGAAAAACAGGAAATGCAAAAGAAATGTTTAAATGATTTAACAGAAGCAATTACTAAAATCCTGAGGATCATATAAGTAGAGTTAAACACAATACAGCAAACATAAATAATATTCTGTTTACATGGATTTTACATTTAAGTTGAAAAGCAAGCAAATTTATTATTATAGTGCATCTTTAATACAATCATGGATACGGTTTTACAATATTCATTTATTCCAACTCTGAGCCTCTTATATAAAGTGTGCTTATTTCACATAATCCTCTGGATTTTAACAAAGTAATATTTTGTTATCTAAAATGTCATACTGATGAGTGAGAAATTTACGTTGAAATCAGTAAAAGATTTTAAACCACATAGGCAAATTTTCTTTCCCTACCTCCCAATGACTCTATCTCCCCATGTTCATGAGTTTTGTTCCCTCATGTATTGTTAATCTCAGTGTCCCCACGATAATTCCCAGCTATAAAGTCCTCTCCCCAACTTGTACACATGAGTTCTCACCAACACACAGAGCCCTAAATTAATGTGTCCACAATAGCCCCACATCCTGACCTTTCATGAAGGATTAAATGATTCTTGATCTCAAGGAATTTGTTAACTATGTGGGAAGACAGTCATATGCAAAATTAGCTGTTCTACAAAATGGAATTCCATTTATTCATCCATTCATGAAGTTGTTGATTCATTTAGCAACATTTATTTACCACATATGAAAGGACAGCGTAGGTGGAAGATACCGTGCATACAAAGACAAATGCAATACCTCAGCCCACTGTAATGCCCCTGATTCCCCTGGCCTGCCTTTCTGCCAGGCTCCATACCTCTTCAACATCCATGAAAGTCTATTGTTTATATTTTTCCCCAGGACTCTCCAGCCGCTAGACAGTTGTCCAATCTTCCTCAAGCACAGATGCGTTCAGATAACTCCCTTCTCCAAAAGCTTTTAATACCTCCCTATACCCTGTGGAGTACATTACACATTCTCTAATCGACATTTTAAGGACATTGACATTTTGGTTCCTATCGTTCTTTTCAGTCTTAAAAACCCTGAATTGTACCCCACATATTTAATATAAAAATGTAAAAAAATAATAATAATAACGTGAGAGTAGCACTTTACATTGCCCAAGCTCTTTCACAAATATTATTTCACACACAGTACCCAATTCCGTTCTGTTCAATTATCTTCACAATATCACAGAGCGCTGTTGTGTGTTCACATTTTCCTCCTGGGCACACCGAAGACTCTAGTTCTAAGCCCCTGACACCTAGGTGGAGCCATGTGACTGGTTCTGGCCAACAATTGTGGACAGATTTCACTTATTTCTCGGCCTAAAGATCCCCCATACTCTTTCCCTTTCTCTTCCCCTCTGGTGGTGAATGTGTGGAGATCTGTGTGAGGACAAAGACATTCCAAGACAGAGTGCCCAAAACATTCTGCAGCACAGCTCCCAGCACACCTTCCCCACCCACCCCCAGATCAAGTAAACCATGACATTAGAAAACATTCCATTTTCGGCCAGGAGAGGTGGCTCAAACCTGTATTCCCAGCACTTTGAGCCTCCAAGACAGGAGGATCACTTGAGGTCAGGAGTTTGAGATCAGCCTGGACAACACAGTGAGAACTTGTCTCTACAAAAAAAAATTTTTTTAAAGAAAAAGAACATTCCTTTCTTATTGCTTTAAGTCCCTGAGACTCCAAAGACCTATTTTTTGTTGCAATACAAGTTAGTTTATTCTAACAATGCAGACTAAAATTAAATATTTTAGAGTTATGGGATACAAGAGAGGATTTGCTACATAAGTAGGCTGCATGCCCATGACGTTCGGGCTTCTAGCTGGCCCTCTCTCCCCTTGGTAGTAGACAAGGTACCCTCTGAGTTGCCAAGGCTCTCCCTTGTTCCCTCTCAAACAGTGCCCAGCATCTGCCATCCCACTTTTGTGCTAGTGTGACTGGTGTTCAGGGCCCACTTATGAGTGAGGTCATACAGCATGCAGTTCTTTGTTTACTCGAGTTTATTGTCACACTATTCACAGTAGCAAAAACGTGGAACCAGTACAAATGCCCATCAGAAGTGGGCTAAATAAAGAAAATGTACATACACACGATGGAATATTATGTAGCCATAAAGAAGAACAAAACCATGGGCTTCACAGCAACTATATCCTTTGAGGCATAAGAAAACTAAGGTTCTAAAAGGTAAATGGCATCCCAATGCATAGGGTCAATCAGTAGAAGGACTATAAAGTCAGGTCTTCACTTTCAGATCATTCCACCGGCATCTCCTTTTCCTCTACCCAGGTAATGCTCTCTCTCATGTATCATTTAGTACAGCTCCATGGAAACGCCTGCTGTTCCTTAAACACACAGTGCACTTCCTCACCTACAGCCCTGCCCATAGTAGGACTCACAGAGAGGGCTCTTCCCTCATCTCCCTGCTTCGAAAGTTACCTGAAAAGGTCTTACTCATAATCTCCACTCAAAGCCTCACAGAGTCATTCCTCTCACCTCTGTGCTCACGTAGCATCCCACTTTCTCATAGCTCCTATAATATTACAGATCTGTATATATTATCTCCCCCCTTAGACCAAAGGCTTCTCAAGGACAAAGACCATATTTTATTCCTCTTTGCTTGACCCATTCTGTCTGGCCGTACACCTTATGCATGAGGTGCTCTGTAAATGCTTGAATTTAGTTAAATTCACATTTTAACACTTTTAGGAATTTTAATATATATATTCTACCCCTATTAATTATTTTAAGTGATCCTGGCTCCAAGACATAACACATAAGGTATCATGACTTATCTTCTGAAAGTGCTTTTAGCAGTAGAATTTCAAAGACAAAAGAATCGAAAACGACACTATAGGCGGTACTGGGTTTCACACTGTCTTGCACATAAGTCACCCAATAATCATGTCAAATGAATAAATGTGGTGGTTTAACCGTTTAATCTATCATTAGTACGTGCATGGACTGACAGTGAATGTCAATGAAAGTCACTTCCGATAATACAGAAGGATAATATATGCAAAGAATCTTCCGGACATGGTGTCCACTTTGATGTTCTTTTTAAATACGGTACTTTAGTTCTGATTTTTAAAGTGTACTTTGAAATCCTCTGATCTTCTCTAATGAGCCTCTTGATTATATAAGGCCTCACCTTGTGTTTTAGGAACGAATTTGTGATGTCTGTGTTAACTAGAGCTGGAGTTAGGAAATTTGAATAGTGGAGCATGTTATTAACAAGCACTTGTTCCTGTTGTACTTTTGTTACCACAAACCAATTTGCTTCAGCAATTTTTACCTACTAAAAACAAAGTACACAAATTAAAGCATGCCCTTAAAAAATGAATTGCTTCTAAATAAACTTTATCTGCAGTTAGAATTACGATACTTATCATGAAGGGCTATGTCTCCTTCTATTCGGCGCTAGTGACAAAGGTTAAAAATGCCCTTCTATAAAATTCCACATAATTAAACAAAAGCAATTTTGTAATTACCCACTACACAGCAGGATAAATTCCAAGTTTCATAATTATTTTAAGCTATATATGATCTACTTGTACAAGAAAATAAGTCCAAAGGATAAAAGAATAGAATTTCTTCTTCGTGCAATTCAGTTTTGTCTTCGTTTCTCAAAATATGTTCAGCTAATCTTGTTTAAAAAAAAAAAACAAAATAACAAAGAGTTTTTTCTGCCCCTCGTATCTTTCTCCTTAAGCTTATGCACAGCTGAGGCTGTAGAATGTCAGGGCTTCTGCTTGAGCACTGTTAAAACCTAGCTCTGGAAATAAGACATAAAGTCATACCGGGCATATGAAAAACTCAACCCCCACCACCAACAGTGCAATCATAATGCCTAAGGAGAAGTTGATGGGCTTCTCTATAATTACCTGATGAAGACAAAACTCTGGAAAAGGCAAATCCTTGTTTCCCAACAGGATCAAATTATACCACTATGTAGACAAATCCCCACCATTCCTCTTGTGTTGAATTTCCAAAGGTTTCCATTTAAACTTCATATCACCCCCATATCCATTTAGAGTATCAAGGGGACAGGCTCTCTCACTAAGGCCCAGATAAATTTCCAGTTATTTCAAGGTCTACTTCCACTTCCCCTCAGACCACCTGTGGGTCCTTCTACAGAAGAAATTCATTCCATACAATTCAACACACTCTGAAATGAAAAAAGAAAAAAAAGAACTCTTTTAAAAAACCATCCTTCAGAATTTCCAGGTCACTGGATGAATTTTAAAATCACAGTGATGACCAAGTACTTTCATCAAATATCCATGATATACCTTAGGCATCTTTCTGGATACTAATCCTAATATCTTGGCCAAATTTCTTCCTTTGAGTGGGTAACCTTGTTGACTATTTAGTTATTTAACTATGAAAGTAGCATTCTTGCTTTAGGCTCAGACTACTTTCCCACAGTACATTGAACAAATGTCCCCAGATTCCAGGAAGCTGGATGGAGTTTCTATAAATGAAAAATGTAAAAAATGATGACATCTGTTGAAGTTGCACTCAGATCTCACCATTATTGCTTGATAACTTTTCCAGAAGGTCACTTTTACCTTCAAGTGCAAAACAGACCAATGAGTTACAGGGTCTAAGTCTAATATCCCTTAAGGACTTACCTCCCAATTTGAACATTCAGGCCAAGGGTCATTACATGACTACAGCAGCCCAGACGAAGCAGCTTGCATTTGTCTCTCATTCTTCCTTCCTTATGAGCTTTGGAATAGAGATATAAGATTAAATGACCTGATCTCTACACATATTGAACTCTCAGTGCAAGTTTCAACTAGGAAGCAACTTGGAACAATGTGAAAATAGCACATTTTATATATCACTTACTATACCAGACACCTTGCTAGGTGTTTTATAGAAATTATCATTTTAATTCAGATGACAAGTTCTCTATTTTTTTAACACATGAGAAAACTGAGGTTTTACTAATTTCAGTGACTTTTTCCAGGTTACTCAATAAGAAAACAATTTAAATGGGTATGTGTCTTCATAGCCCGTGATTACCACCGTGGCATGTGACCTCCATGAATTTTATCTTCAAAATGCTGAGTTTATGTTCCTTGATCTCTAAACCCTATTTTCCTTGTCTGTAAAATTGGAACGTTTCCAATGTCACACCACTGATAATTGACAATGGTGGGAATTGAATGCTGGATTTCTGGTTCATTTCAACATAACACCTTCAGAAGAAACTGCACACTTGGTCTTATGCAGCCAATTCTTCCTCTGACCTCCCTCTTAAAACATGGGAATCGGCCAGGTGCGGTGGCTCATGCCTATAATCCCAGCACTTTGGAAGGCTGAGGTAGGAGGATTGCTTGAGGCCAGGAGTGCGAGACCAGCCTGGGAAATATGAGACTTCGTCTCTACAAAAAAAAAAACAATCAAAAAATTAGCCAGATGTAATGGCATGCACCTATAGTCCCAGATACTTGAAAGTCTAAAGCAGGCAAATAACTTGAGCCCAAAAGGTAGAGGTTGCAGTGATTATTGTCGTGCCACTGCACTCCAACTGGGCAACAGAGTGAGACCTTGTCTCAAAACAAAACAAAACAAAACAAAACAAAAAGGCAAAAAAAAAAGTTTGAGGATCATCCTGAGGGCACCTTTTTTCTCCCTGATGTACATCCCATATATTAAAAAGCCTTGGTAGTTCTGTCTTCAAAATATTATTCAAATTCATTATTCATCAAAATCATTCATTCTTTCTGGGGATAGTTGCTGTCCTCTTCAGATGAGGCTGAGCCATCTCTCCCATCCATCCTTCCTCCCTTCAACTTCTACAGTAGAGTTAGAGGACTCTTTTGGAAACACACATCCAACCATGGTACCCCATTACTTAAATCCCTTCATCAACGTCCTGTTTTATTTGGGATCACCCCTAATCATTTCTCCCCTGCTTTTTCTCACACTCACTACTCGTTTCTTTTCTTCAAAAATATCAAGTTGTTTTCCACATCAGGAGTTTTGTAGGTACTATCCTTTCTGCCTGGAGCACTCTTCTTCCAAGAATTTAATCATCCCGCTTCAAAGATATTTCCTCGGGGGAGACTTTCTGCCCTCCACTCCTTTTTACACTGGGTTCTCCACTTGTCTTCTATTATAGATTGTGTCCCTCAAATATTCATATGTTGAAGCCCGAACCCCCAATGGGATAGTCCTTGAAGATGGAAACTCAGGAAGGTAATTAGTATGAGATAAAATAATGAGGGCAGGGCCCTTCTGATGGAATTAATGCCTTTATATGAAGAGGCCAGAGAACTAGTGTGTGTGCTCTCTCTCTCTCTCTCTCTCTCTCTCTCTTTCTCTATCTCCTTCTTTCAGCCCTTGTGAGGGCACAGCAAGTAGTAATGCCAAAAGAGAGCCTTTAAGAAGTAACACCAAAAGAGAGCCTTTACCAGAACACAACCTGGGTGAGCATCCTGATATCAGACTTAAAAACTCCAGAAGTGTGAGAAAATAAATTTGAAGGTTTTTTATTGTATTGTATTGTATTATAGATATGAGGGGTACAGGATGAGCTACACAAGCAGGCACATGAAGGTGAAGTTTGGACTTCCAACCAGTTCTCCTTTCTTCGAGTTTAGGACCAGGTACACTTTGTGAAGCTATGTGACGCTCCCACACACCCCCCTCGCCCACAGTGCTCATCAACTGCCAATCTCTCCCTTGTGATCATGTGATTAATGTTCAGTTCCCACTCACGAATGAGAGCGTTTGGTATTCAGTTCTTTGTTTCTGTAATAGATCACTAAATATGACGACCTTCAACTCATACTTTTGTTGTGGCTGCCCGAGCAAACTAATACACCCTCTTTCATGGTTTTCTCTATTAAGATATAAGCTAAGCAGCAATAACAAAGAGATTAAAAGATATAATGCTTTAACTGAGATGGAACTGTATTCCTCTGTCACATTATAATCCATTAGCCCAAGACTATATGGGAAGTTCTACTGCCTCTAAAGCGTGATTTTCATCTTGTAGTAGAAAACTGCTGTTTCAGTTCTCACCATCTTCCAGTCTGCAGGAAGGGAGTCAGGACCAAGAGAATGTACATGATTTCTTCTAGTGGCACACATCTGAAGTGGTAAAATAATAATAATAATGATAATTCTGTTCATATATCATTGGCCAGAACATAATCACTAAGGAAAGCTGTAAGAGGTGATAGATGTTTGGTTGTGTTCCCAGCTGAAACTCAGGCATTCTGTGATTAAATATGGACAGAATGAACATTGACAGAAAACAAGCAGCTTCTAGACTTTCTCTTCACAAGATGTATTTCAATTAGTAATTACATTTTTATTTCATTGATAATTCGTTCAATGGCTGTCTTCCCTTTTGAACATAAGCTTGAGAAGGGAGAAACATTGTACATATTTTGGATCACGATGATGTCCCACATTCTAAGCAGGTCCTAGAATATACTAGATGATTCATAAATATTTGATGGTTGAATGAATCACAAAATGAGTTCTTTAAATATCATGCAATCTATTATGCACAATAGCAAAAATATGGAACCCACCATGCTGTCCCTTGAAAGAAGATGGGAATTTTTAAAATGTGGTACATACACGATGGGATATTACGCAGCCATAAAGACAGACAAAATTATGAACTTCACAGCAACTTGGACGGGCTCAGATTTATAATACTGATTTATGTATCACAGAAACAAAGAACTGAGTACCACATGATCTCACTCATAAGCAGACCTTGAATAATTATCATAAAACTATAAGAAAGGGATTGGCAGTAGTGGGAAACTGTCGGGGGGGGGGGCACATCTCATCAACAAGGGTACCTGCGTAATGACCATTTGTATACCTAACCCTGAAATGTACCCCACATCTTTAAAATAAAAAAATAATGATAAATAAATTCTGGCTGATGACATATGAACAGAATTATTATTATTTTACCACTTCAGAAGTGTGCCACAAGAAGAAATCATGTACATTCCCTTGGCCCTGCCTCCTGCAGACAAGAAGATGGTAAGAACTGAAATAGCAGTTTTCTACTGCAAGATGGAAACCACACATTAGAGGTGGTAGAACTTTCCATATAGTCTTGAGCTAATGGATTATAATGTGACAGAGGAATACAGTTCCATCTCAGTTAAAGCACTGTATCTTTTAATTTATAATAATAAATAATAATTAATAATATTAAATGAATAATAATAAATATATATATATATCATGCAATCTAATATGTCCTACCTTCGGCTGAACATACTTCTCAGAGAATAAAGGACATATACTCTGTGTGAGCATATGTATCTCCATTCAATTCTGCCGACCCCAATGTTTCCTCTATCCTTCAACACCCATTTCCTCCTTAAAACTTCTATCTGGGCCGGGCTCGGTGGCTCAGCCTGTAATCCCGCGCCTTTGGGAGGCTGAGGTGAGTGGATTGCCTGAGCCCGCGGGTTCGAGACCCGCCTGGGCAGCGAGACCTCATTTTTACAATAAATAAAAAAATTAGCCGGGCATGGTAGCACATGCCTGTAATTCCGGCTACTTGGAAGGCTGAGGCGGAAGGATTGCCGGAGCCCAGCAGGTAGAGGGTGCGGTGGCCGGGAGCGGCCACTGCACTCCAGTCTGGGGGACAGAGTGAGACTCCAACTCAAAAAAAACAAAAAACAAAAAACTTCTATCTGAGGCTTACTAACACTCCACCGAAACATTTTTCTTGACCAGATCTCTTTCTCAACCTAGCATTACGTTTATTACCACCACAAGAATGAGGAATCACTGAAGAAGTGTGTGGAGGATTACACGTGGCGAACTGACAGGGATGGCCAGATGTACCAGGCCCTGAAGGCCCAAGTGGAGGAGAAGCTCTAGCCTGCAAACAAGGAGACCACCCAGGTCTGCCGCAGGGCCTATGCCGAGACCCTGGTCTTTCAGGTGGGCCTGAGAGAGAAGCAGATGTGGACCCACTTGCTGGAGAAGATGGTAGAGCAGAAGACCAGAGAAAACATGAGCTGACCCAGATCTGCGACGACCTCATCCCAAGAGAGAGAAGATGTGACCAAAGCACCCTTTACCCTCCTGTCTGACTGTCGTCTGGCTGTCTGGTTCTCTTAGGTTTCACATGCTTTCTTCTGTCTTAACCTCAACTCATTTTTAAGCTAGATTGCATTCAAAAGCAGTAAAGTTTTCCTGAAGTTATGACCCTAAAAAAAAAAAAAAAAGTCCCTTCCTATTGTTCTTAGAATTCTTTCTGCCTTGATTTCCCCCTTTTAACTAATCCTACTTCCAGAATAGGCTAGTTACCTTTGAGTTGTTCTGTGTCCTTCTTTATTCCTGTACCACAGTTTAGCTTCACTCATTGTTTCACCAATTCCTTCTTTCATTCAACATCTATTTGAATATCTATTCTGTATACTGCACTATTCAGCAAGAATACAAAAAATATATAATATAGGTTCACTTCCCTTAGGAAGCTCAGAGTGCATTTGGAAGAAAAACTGAAAAAGAAACAATTCAAATGCAATGCAACAGGGGCTATATCAGAGATATATCTAGAAAACAATGGGAACACATTTATCAAGTACCTACCATTTCCTCACTGCATCTATTAATGTCATCAGTTCATCCAAACTTTAAAGACAAGAAAATTGAGAATTAGAGTCAAAGAGTTTGCCCAAGATTAAGCAACTAGGAAGTAAGAAAGCAATTGCTAATTCAATACTATCTGGTAACAAACTCACCATCTTTTCCTTCTACAATGCACTAATTCAAATACATTCCTCTCTAACTCAAGTTCTCTTCAGATGGCACCCAGTTCTGCTTCCTTTCCCTGTCTACAAGCGAGGCCCAGACAGATTAGTGTACTAGCCTCCTGTGTTTTTTGCCTCAATCTAGAATCCTTGTCAGAACAGTGGAAACTACTGGAGGGAAGGAGTAGTGCAGAGAGAAAACACCTTTGTTTGTTGGTTACCAGTTATGCATTGCTGCAAATAACTCGAAAACTCTGTGGATTGAAACCATTTATTATCTCTCATGGTTCTGAATGTCGACTGGGCTCAGCTGGGTGGTTCTTGCCCAGGGTCTCTCATGCAGTCGCAGTCAGATGCTGGCAGGGACTGGAATCATCAGAAAGTTTCTCTGTTTATATTTCTGGTGCTGGAGCTAACATGACTGGAACAACTGGGGACTGGTCAGACATCTCCATGTGGTTAGCGTGGGCTTCCTCACAGCATGGCATGCTTGGGACTTCCTGTAAGGCAGCTGTCTGCCCCCTGACAGCTATAAAATGTTGACAACGATGCCAATCTTGTTGGGCTGCCGTATAATTAAATGAAATTGCGTATAAAGGGTCAGGTACCAGGCAGGTGTCCGGTAAATGTTAGTTCTCTTTCCCTATCATGCTCTATCCTCTTTCCTCAGCAGGTAACAAAATGTTTTCTTTGTAAATAAGAGTTTGTTACATGAATGAACACATGAAACTGTGTACTGCATGGACCTTCCAAAGCAATCTTCCAAGACACTATTCATGATGCCACACTCCTAACGAAGCAAGCAGAGGCCCTTTCCTTTCAGTCACCAATCAAGGAACTCTGGGCTTCCCAACCTCTGCTGTCCATTCCCCACAACAGGCAGACCTCGGGGCTTCTTGTGGCACCCACCTCCCCGGCCCTTCCTCTGTTCTAGGCCTGGCCGTGGTGCCATGACCTAGTATGTCCTTACAACTACCCCTCACTGCCCAGGAGCCAACTGCAAGAGCTCCCGACGGCCAGAGCTGGAGCAGTGAGCAACAGAATAAAGCAACATTGTACTGTGACCCAAGGCATAAAATAAACAACTGTGAGTCCTTACTGACATAATTAAGTGGCTAAGTAAACTAATGAATAGAAGAGAAGAAACAAATCTCCCTTGCAAAATTCCAAATACTTTATTTAGATATTTCACTCTCAGCAGGGGCAGAGAATAAGTCCCCACTCCTTAATTGTAGATCATATATTATGATGTCTTTCCAAAAGGATACAGTATAGAAAAAAGTTTGGGTTTTTTTTTTTTTTTAAAGAAAGAAAGAATAACTTTTCAGTGGAGAAACCCAACAAACACTATCTCAGCCTGGTGATCAAGGTCAACGTCAATAGTTACAGGTAATGTTAACAGTATATAACTAGATATATAATGGGATGAGAATCCCACTTCCCTCCGTGATCTTCCTCCCAAAAATCTGTAACCCCTGTTGAATCATAAGAAAAACATCAGACAAATCCTAATTGAGGGATGGGTACTTGACCAGTCCTCCTCAAAACTGTCAAGGTTATCAGAAACAAGGAAAATCAAAGAAACCATCACAACCAAGAGGAGACTAAGGAGACATGATGACAAATACAAAGTGGTATCTTAGATGAAGTCCTGATACAGAAAAAGGACATTACGTAAAAACTAAGGAAATCTAAATAAACTACAGACTTCCACTGAAATAATATATCAATATTGGTTCATTAATTGTAACAAATGTTCAATACTAATTTAAGATGTTAATAATTGAAGAAATTGGATGTACAGGACATGGAAAATTGCTGTGCTGTCTTTGCAATTTTTGTAAATCTAAATTTGTTCTCAAAAATATGATTATATTGGAGGCCAGGCATGGTAGCACACACCTGTAATCCCAGCACTTTGAAAGACTGAGGTGGGAGGATAGCTTGAGCCTAGGAATCCGAGACCAGTCTGGGCACCCAGTCTGTGACTTCATAGCTACAAAAAGTAAAAAAAAGAAAAAACTAGCCAAGTATGGTGGCATGTTCCTATAGTCCCAGGTACTTGGGAGGCTGAGGCAGAAGGATCACCTGAGCTTGGGAGGTTGAGGATGTTGTGAGCCATGATCATGCCGCTGCAACTCCAGCATGGACACAGTGAGACCCTTACGCAAAAAAAAATTTTTAATTAAAAAAAAAAAAATATATATATATATATGGTTCTATTGGCGGGGGTGGAATCTTCTGAGGCTCTATTAATCAAAGTGACTATGCCAGCACAGGCTCACATTCTAGAAATACAAGTGTTTCTGTATCTGTGCTGAGTTAGAATATAGGCTCCACAATTTGGAACCATCTCTCCATTCAAATCCAGCTCCCTCACTACTTCCATTCTCTTTGGTTCACAACCGTCTCCCAGATCCCTACGTTCAAGACCTCAGAGTCAGCCTTTTTTTTTTCCCCCCCATTTTCTAATCCCAGTTGCTTCTAATTTGGGATTTTATCTCAAATCCAGTATCTCGACCCGATACTACTCTCTTAGTTCAGGTCCTCGGCATCAGTCATTCCCAACCCTTTGTGATTGTCGTCACCCAGCCCCTCTCCAGTTTCACTCCATCCTCTGAGGTCACCAGAGTTCTCGTCTCCAAACAGACATAGATTATGCCATCCCACTGCATAAAATTTCCCCAGTCCTTTCAGATAGAACGTACACTTATTTGCTCTGACAGAAGGTTCTTAACACACTCACCCCAACCTACATTTCCACTTTCCTTCCCTAACCCTCCCTCTGATGCCCCTTACCCTGTGGTCACACCAGTTGGCCACTGCACTTCCACCAACACATCCTGGATTTTCGTGACTCGGGCATTGGCATGAAGCTCCAACAGGAATTCTCATGTCATCCTCTCCCATTCCTGTTTTTCCTCAGTTGGTGAGCCCCTGACTCTACAAACCTCATCTCAGAAGCTATCTGTTCTGGAAATTTCTCAGAAATGGGCCCTCCATAGCACTGCCTGCGTTTGATGATGCAGATTTCTATCAGAAGAGCCTCTAAGGTGTGAGGACCACATGCCATTCACCAATGTCCTCCATGCCTACAGCAATGCCTCTCAGCGTGGTACCCAATCCATGCTAGATGCTTTCATTCTACAACTCATCACAACCCTCTGGGTCACAAGACCTTTGCCCCGCCATGCACCACTACCTCCCACCTCCACCAGACTCTTCTTTCCCAAATGACTGTGACCCTGTTGACTCAGCTGAGAATCAGCCAGGACTGTCTACAGCAGGAGTCAGCAGAATTTAAAAAAGAATTGGCACCCTGAGGCTTAGCCACAGGCAGAGGCACCGAAGGCCACCTGACTGGTAGTTGTCTCTCTCCTTTTATGAAAAATACATTTCCTTGTGCCTTGGTTATATTTTGCTATCTCAGGATAAAGTAGCTGCAGCCATCTAGTGAACAACAAAAACCATTAGCTTTCCCTAATAACTACAGTGTCACATTGCTCCTTTTCTGACTAAGAGCTACAGATTCCAACAGGGACACAAGAGTGGCCCCTGACCAGTTCTCAAGTCCATAGCCAGGTGTCCCACTAAACTGACGGATGTGTGAAAATCTCTTCATGGCCCTTACAGTCTATAAAACACTTCCCCAAAGTAGATGGATATATACCATCAGGAACACAGGTCCAAAAAATGAAAAACGAATCACTTAGGAATTAAATTAATACAGTAGATGGAATTATAAAATCAATTTCCTCAAATAAATCACAAAGAAATCCAAACATATTCACACAAATTGATATTAAAAAGTAAGTTTAAGTGGAACCCCTGACCCCTGAATACCAAATGAGTATCAAAGACTACATTCACAGACTGTTTTCCAAAGTTCTTCTTAAATAACTACATATGACATCACAATAAAGTCATTTCTTTTTCTTTTTTTAACAGATTTTATTTTTTAAAGCAGTTTATGTTGACTGCAGATTTAAGGAGAAGGCACAGAGGTGTCCCATATATTCCCTGCCCTGAAAACAACGCATAACTTCCTCCATTATTAGCATCCCCCACCAGAGGGGAACATTTGTTACAAATTATAGACTTGTATTGAAAGTCATTTCTTTTTCTATAAATTTATCTAATAATATGAATTAGAAAGCCTTGAATTTTTTTCTCTAGTTTTTTGTTTGTTTATCTGTCATATTTCTTTTCTCTTCTCCTAAATGATAATTCTTAACTTCTAATTCACCTAGAACACATAAGGCCAATAACAAGAGGTGTTGGGAGAGGGATAAAACAAAATTACTAAAGACCTGTGCTCACAATTGGGCCCAGCTATGTTGCAATATATATTTAAGCACAATGCCACCTTTGCCGGAGGATGCTAATTTTTTTCTGCTGGGACACAAATCTGTTCTCCATAATCCTGACAACACAATGTGATTCCATACCCAAAGTAGAAATGTAATGAGTTTTAAAGATCGACTTTGTTATATACTTTGATTGTCTTAATACACTACTATTAAATTTTATAACTAAGTATGCCACTGTTAAGAGTAACTAATATATGAAATAACACTCAGAACCCGAAAGATAAGTTTTATTTCAATAGGTTCCACAACTGACTATTAGACAGCAACGATGTAAAGTTTCCTTTTTTTGTTGTTTTTCTTCAGACTGATATTTGCATCAGAGTTAGCAGTTGATAACAGAGATTATGAAAATTATGGCTAAAATTAAAATGCCAAAACTGGATCTTCTGGATAATGAGAAACTGATTGCCTCTATTACTACAGAGGAAATGAAAACAGCAACAGAGAAATTTGCAAGTAGCAAGCCTCCTGTGGTGGTGAGTACCGATTGGAAGAGGATAAAGCCCCTGAGGGAGAATCAAAAGATGTGTAACGCAGGATTTATGAGAACTGTCTGTCTACTTAGGAGACCCATGGAAGCCCAAATACCAGGGCCTGTGCTGTCATAATCTGTAAAAAGTACTAACTTTGATCCCGTTTACTTAGGTAATGGCATGGGAAAAAACAAAAAACCTTCCAGGTAGGAACCAGATAGAATAAATTCTGGTTGAGATCAGCGGTGGTTTCTTGCATGGCTGCACTTAACAATATGTACAAAATTTCTAATTTACAAGTGCCAGCAAATAGATTTAACCCTCCCTTCTAGAGCACCTTATGAATTTGCACAGATGCCCTTTATCATGTACAAGAGGAATATTTACAAAGGCTCTTGAGCAAATTTCATTTTCAAGAACTTTAGTAAGTGAAATATAAGCCACGAACCCATTTTTTACTACATCCATTGCCAGTAAAGAGTTTCTTTCTTTCTGGGGGAAAAAAGTGTAAAATAAAGATGTCTTTTTGCTTCATTTCATTTGTTGACAAAAGAACTTTGTGTTCAATTCAATAGCTAAGTGATTCAAGGTAAAAGTTAGAAGTCAGCCGGGCTCGGTGGCTCAGCCTGTAATCCCGTGCCTTTGGGAGGCTGAGGTGAGTGGATTGCCTGAGCCCG
>NW_007252228.1:326723-433709 GCF_000164805.1 Carlito syrichta | reverse complement strand
AAAAAAAAAAAAAAAAAGCTAGAAGTCAACCATCCTTGATAACTGTGTACTTCATTTTACAGTAACGTGTTCATTCCTCTTTTCAAATTACTTTTAAAACATCGCCTTGTCAAATCACGTTGGAATCCACAAGTAAACACTTAACATTCCACTAAGAATGGAATATATGGGACACCTCTGTGCCTTCTCACATATATATATGTATATATATATACATATATATAATAACTTTGCTTGACAGCACTTGGCAAATGGTAAAGAATCATACCCAAAATTCTTCAGTCAAGGTAACTTTTTGACAAACAAATCCAGACATTTCTAAAAAAAAAAACTTCACAGTTGGTCATTTGTTTAGTCTCTTCAGTTTTTCTCAAATTGTTGCCCCACGTTGCCGGAGCATAAAGGAAAGAGAAGACTTGGCATTATTCCACTTGCTTCTGAAATCATCCGATGGCACAACACAAATACACATCACCCTCACATACACCTGAGGACTTTGTTATCTTGATGTCCTTCTTTCTCCCCATGTCTGAGCACCTTTTGTTCCTGTTTGTCCTGAAAAGTTTTTGATGTAGATTATGATTCAGAGCACTAGTTCTGCTTAAGGCAAAATTTTCCTGATGGGTAGCTTATTTAACTCAAAATATTCGTTTCCTATCCTTTTCTTACAATTATTAAGAAATGTAACTTTCCAATGAAAAGGTAACCATAGCATGTTAGAGTCAGGAATTAGTCACATTAGGTGTGCATAAGGGTTCTGACTCTAAGAATTTTTTTAAACGTTAAAAACTTGGTTACAATATACACTTGGCTTATGAACTGATTTTTTTACCTTTTCTTATCCTCAGCCTGCATGTGAAATTAATTATCTATTTTTCAAATATCAAAGCCAGGCTGAGTAAAGAAATATTGTATATTTTTATGATTATAGCAATATATTGTTATTTCAGTTTGCCAAAACTATTACAGATTACCGAAGTCATAGTAAGAAACAAATTGCTGAGGAAACTATTAACTATTAAGTATTTTCAGCTCTTATGGAAACACTAATAAGTGTATTTATGAGGATATGATAGGTATATTTGATATGAAACTAGTATTCACTTAATGTAATGTTTTGGGGGTATTTGTTTTGTTTTTAGCATTTTGGTCAGATTCCCATTCATACCTATGTTTTTCAAAATTAAACATGGTTAGTTCTCTCTTGTGACATATCTATATTCTGAAGTTTGAGTTCCAGACAACTTATTATAGTTATGAGAGCTATTTCAACAGATTGACTGAGCCAATTACGGAGGAGCATGTCAAGCATATAATGATAACAAGCGTTGCTCAAAAGATGACCAGCCTTTTAAAAGTTCTAGAGGGTTTACTAGGGCAAGACGTTGAGATCTGACCCTCACACTTACCACGCAGAATGATCAGGCTCCGGGTCTACTGAGCCAGATCCCAAAGCACTCAAATCCAACTGAAAGCTGGCATAAGAGAGCTGAGATCAAATGGGAAGTGCTGGGATGTGTGTGTACCAAGCATGTGCAGCCATCAGAAGAGATGGCTGATCTTGAAAAGTCACTAGGAGAATGTCTCATGAATACAGAGGAAAAAGGCACCCCCATAAGACGGAAGTGAGCAGACGTACAGAAGCACCGAGGTCTGAGAACTCTCATCCAGATGCCCACTGTGGCTGGATTGTAAGGGGCACATGGAGGAAGGTAGTGGTATGAGATCTATTCATGAGATTTCTTTTGGGAATGCTGAACTAGTCTGTAGGAGCATTTTCCAAGACTCACTTAGAGACACCAGCAAAGGCGCGTGAGAGTTTAGGATCGAGAAAGATGATCTGTATGTGCGGTTTAATGGCAATCGAGGCTGTGGCCAAGGTCACAGACTCTGGAGCAGACTGCCTGTGTTCACATCCCAGCTTGGCCCCGTCTAACTTTGTGACCTTCGGCGTGTGACAGTGTCTATTTCAAAGTCATTGTGAGGATTAAAGGAGTTAATTATTTGTAAGACATTTTCCTACAACTGGCAAAGAGTCAGCATTCATAGTGTGCTTGGTAAATAAAATAGTGGTTGGAACAATTAAAGCCTCATCTCTTCTCCAAGAAAGCCTGCTCTGAATTCCAGATTGAAGGGAGTCTTTTTTTTTTTTTTTAAGCAAAAATACACATCAAAAATTACTGAAGTCTCTGACTGTAGAATCTTAATTTAAAACTTGCTCTAAGGAAGAATGCCAGTCTTGACCCCAGTATTAATTAGAGTGAGCTTTTTGCAAGAAGTTATGGGGTTCATCCTAAAGGTGGTAAGTCATGAGCACCCCTACAGACATGGAAAATGAGTCTGTTCATTTACTTTAGTAAAACAGATAAGAACAAAGTCAGCAGATGGATGAGGCCTGAGCAAGACCAAGAGGAGAAAATTCCCCCCCTCTAGGGCTCTCTGATTATCCTTTGCCTCTCTGAAAAGCAATCAGTCCTTTTTATAGGTTCTTCAGAAAGAAATACAAGGTTATTACGATCATTTTTTAATTCACATAGCCCAGATATTTGGGGGTAATTGTGTCACAATTACTGAGCCATGTATCCAGATTGTATACAAAATAAATTGCTGTGTATATATGAACAAGTGAAAAATGAACTATAATATTCTTTATAATTGCAGCTACAATCACCTAAATGGATCGTTAAAAAGTTTACAGGAGCACACTGGGCTGCACTTTGTCTCCAAGCGAAAGCTTTGCGGCCCGAGGGTCATCAAATCACCTTCATACAAACAGAAAGACAGAATCACGCTGGGTGGCCCCCTTGCTAAATTATTTTGGGGTTTATATTGAAAACTACCAACTTCTACTCAAAATAATGAAAGTGAAGAATTCTAGAAATTTCATCATAGTGAAACAAGCATACAGGTGCAAGTGTGCAACACAAAATGCTGACTTTTGTATTTAGTCATACTAATCAATAATATGTCAGGACCAGTGCTTATTAAAAATTAACTACTGCTGTTCATTTGAGGTTAAAAATCTCCTCCAAATTGTCACAAGTTAGACATTATACATTCTTTAAAATACCAGTTAGTTTTAACGTCTCAGTACACTTTCCTCAACACATCACCACTCCACCTAAATACAATTTTACCTGTAAAAAAAAAAAAGGGGTGAGAAAACATTAGTAAACCGTAACTTGTGTGTGACTTGTGCTGGATGGAAATCATGAAAGTCTATTACCTTTGGATGCGATTCCTGAAAAAAAAAACCAAATGCAGCCGAAAATGTTTCCTTTAATGAACTGATAAGTTTTCTTGTGGAAAAGAAGAAAATGAGGTCAGGAAAATGAAAAGAAGAACGCTTTCTAAAGAGACCAACAAAAGGCTTCTGATATCACAAATTATATTGCCTTTCAACACAACTGTGCTCCCTAGTGGGAAGTTCTAAAAGGTTTAGTTTAAATTTTTTAGAAGTTTGTTTCATGTAAGCATCGCCACATATGCCAAATGATCCATTAAGGGCGTTCCATTATAGCTTAAAGAGTTTTGAGTTAAACGTACAGGGTACTGTGGCCTAAGACGCGAAGTAAATACACAGCTCAATTTCAATTTGATGCAACTCTGCGGGAAGATATTATCCACAGAACATTTACTTCATCAAGGCAAGCAAGTTACAAAGTCTTTAGAACTTTCACACTGTTTGGAAGCTTCTGACCACCCCCCCCCCCAACCAAGTCCTCCTGTCTTAACATTTTGGAAAGTTAGTCAATTCCCTTCATTTATATCCAAGATCTGCATTTGTAAAGTGTGCATTGCGGGACATGCCTAGAGATCTAAATCCCATCTTCATGTTTTCATGAGGACCTTCCACCACCACCCCAAACCACTTTTCCAGGCCCCCAACTCCAAGAGCCTTTGTTTTGAGTTCTCCTCAAGCTGGCCCTTTCAAAGTTCAAAGTGTAGACCGTTCTAACTTTTATTCTAATTAACCTTCCCTTGTATGTGTGTTGTGTGTGTGAATGATTCTGCACTTGTTTATAGTCAAGTGTCCTGGAAACACCTCTGAGGCCAGAATTACATAAGTAGTGTCTGCATGCTTGGAAAGAAAACCGATAGCTGCAAGTCATCGAGAATGTCCTGGACTTAAGACCTTGAATGTGCCCAGAGAATGTTCCTGCACACAAGCCCCTGAAGTCTGTTCAGAGGCAATGGTGCAAAAAATATATCCCCCGTGGATTTTGCACAAGTGCCGTGTTGCGAGAGGGAGACATCTGATACTCAAGGGAGCAAAGTAAAAGATGCGTGTCTTAAAGGCATTCATTTCTTGGAAGAAGTTTAGACAGCCTACTTCTGGAAAGGATATCGTTTTTTCACAACAGTCCTTTGTATTTGGGTTTTTTCCCATTTGTTCACTCTTGTCAGAAATCACCCAACTCATTTAGACACCGTAAAAATGAAGACAAAAGTTCGACTGGCGTCAGAAGGGTCAAGAGTGGAGATAGGAGTTGAGAATTTACCTTTAAAATTTGGTATTAGTGGAGAGGAGTGAAGGGGTGTTCTAAGTGGGTGGTAGAAGGAAGGACAAATCATGAAGACAGGAATTGCTGTGGAAGGTTCAGGGAACAGCTGGTACACCTGCTCCACTGAGTCAGAGATTCACTTTGGGGATAATGAGAGAGGTCAGGGCCAGATTGTAAAAAGTCTTGAATGCCAGCCTAAAGGGGTTGGAATTCATCACACATACAAATAAGAAGTCATTAAAAGCTATTTGATGAAATGAAAGCCACATTCCAGGAAGACTTATTTGAAAGTGGATGGATAGGATGAGCTATGAGAATTGGAAAATGGAAAGTATCTATATGTTCCTGGGCCAAACCTCTCCCTTTATCTCCAGACAATGACTTCATCTCAGAAGGGAAAATCCAAGCAAAGGGAAAAATGAGAATCTCAGTCTTCCTTTCTCCACTCCCCAGGACTGATCCAACTACATACCCTGGAGCAAGCACCCCGGAGAAGCCCAAGTCCACCTGGAAGACAGGCTTTGTGCTTTTTGCCTCTGCTCCTGAAGAAGCAGAATTCGTGAAACCTTTCCTTTTAAGGGAACTATATTCTCCTTAACTGATAAGAGCCCTTTAAGGCCGGTAAGTCTCTACTTGGAATGGAACCAACTAAATATTTCTGAGTTGCTTTGGTTAGAAGCACTCGGTTTACAGAGATTCCTTCTCTAAGCCACTATCTTTTCTGTGTATTCTCCATGCTATAATCAACCCTATTGACATTTTCTCCCACCAGCCTGTCATTCTTTGGGTCTTGAATTCTGCCTAATACCAGATAAGACTCGCCGGTCTCACTCCAAGCATAGCTCATCCTGCCCACTTTCCAAGTGGACCTGTCTAACCATGCTGACATCAGCTTGCTTGATCTTAGTTTGTCTTTCAAACTGCTGTCTCCAGCAGCTACAGTGACCCTGGCTCACTTTCCTATAGGGATGCTAGCACCTAAGGAAATTGGAGAGGGATTACAGCCTTGCAGTCACGAGGGAGTAAGAGTCTGAAACATCAATGGAAGAAAGAAGGAGGCATCAAATAAAACAGGTCTGATTTCTGCTGCTGTGCCATAGTAAAAGGGCTATGTGACCAGTTCTCTCCAGAGGACAACACAATGCACAGATCACTTCCATGACCTTTTGTGATAGTCAGACACGTGTTAATAGAATTAAGTCTGGCCAAGCTTGGTGGCTCACATCTGTAATCCCAACACTTTAGGAGGCCAAGGTGAGAGGATTGCTTGAGCCCAGGAGTTTGAGACCAACCTGGGCAACATAGCTAGACCTCATCTCTACAAAAGTTTTTTTTAATTTTTTAATTAATGTTTTAAAAAAAGAATTAAATCTTAAAATGACTTTATGGCACTGGTATTGGTCCTAAGGCCTCGAGACTCATCATAATTATCTATATAGACAAACAAATAGGTAGAATGAAAAAAATACTTCTCCTCTGCCTGTCTTCTTTCAAAGTGATTTAAATTGGGTCATTGATGGAAAACTCAGAATGCTAACTCTCAAGAGTTCTTCATGACTGGATCCAGGTTGATCTCATTTCTTACCTGCAATACAAATTTGAAATTTTTGTATCACAATCTATTTTCTAAAGTGTTTACATTCTAAGTGAAAATAAGAGAAGGCAAAGAACAGAAAAAAAGGGAATGTTACCGGAATGCAATAAAAGATAACATAGGTACTGAGACCCTTTTGCCCATTCAGTCACTGATTTAAAATATTGCCATGTAAAAATAAGATCTCTACAAGCAGACTGAACCCAAAAACCCTGAAAAGAGAGATGTGTTTGACAATGATACACAGGGATATGCTGTGAAAGGTCTGGGTTCTCTTACTAAACATTTATTAAGCGTATTTTATATACCAGAGACTTATTAAAGCTTAAGGGGATTAAGGAGATTTAAAAGACATTTTTCAACAATAGTAACCATCCAATTTCTTGTGATAAGCACAGCAAACACAGAATGTTGTAGAAACACACAGGAATGGTACTTAACTCAGAAAACAGAGTCAAGGAAGAAAGACTCCTTAGAGGAGGTGACTTCCGGGTTAGGATTGGAATGTAGATGATGTGAAGGACTGACCATAGCACATGAACAGCCACTGCGGAAATAAAGGCACCGTGTTGTCACTGGTCAGGAAACATACAAGGAACTGCATATCATTCTACCAACAAGGGTACAGGGTTCAAGGAAGAACATAGTAAGAGAAGAAATAGAGAGCAAGTGGGCCAGGACCAGATCATGGAAGACTTGGAGCACCAGGTTTAGGATTTTGGATTTTACCTAGAAGGCAATGGAAAGCCATGAAGGATTTTAAGGGGGAATTGACATTACCAGGTTTATAGTTGAAAACCCTCACTCTGGTGTAGAACTGAGGATACACCAGCGTGAGGCTGGAATAGAGGCAGCGAAATTAGGCAGGAGGCTATAGAATATTCCAGAAGAGAAATGACCAAGCCCTCAACTGGTGGTGGGGGGAGGGAGTGGGAAGACAAAAGAGAGAGTAGAGACAGATGAAAAATAGGTAAACTCAGCAGAGTTGGGCACCTGATAGCTGATTGGTGAATGGGTAATTTACTCTTAAATTTTGGACTGTATAATAGAAGGATGGTGAAGCCATTCTCCAAGATTCTGTAGGGAAGCAAAAGTGGGTTTGAATTGGAAGTGTGTGTGTTATCCAAGTAGAAACTTCTTGGTCTTCCTTAATATTCTATCTCAAAGGCTTACATACAAACATCTTTCTATATCTCATGTCAAACTGTGATGTTAACACACCCCAAAAATTATCTCAGACTAAGATATACTAATATTTTCCATAAGTACCAGCTTTGTGGTTCATGTGCTATGCTAAGCATATTATCCATGTGAAAGGCACTTTCTGGTTTTTCTGGAAAGTGTTCCTTGCCATACACTTCTGGAATTTACTGAGAATCTTGCTGTTTAGGATTTCTTAACCCAGAAAAAAAATTACTTATCTTACTGTATTTTTTTTTAATTTTTAAAACAGTTTCTTGCTCACACATATTTTTAATAGCCTATGGTACAAAAACATTGTCCAGAGCCTTTTGAAAAGTCAGAGTATTATCCCCTAGCACCTACACTCCCTCACAATCCTCTAATAAATTACTCAAATATGATGCTTCTTGGGCAAATCCAGAAGCATTCCTTCTACAGGGCTTACACAACACAACAAAATGACTTTCAGTTTATGGTACAGATGTTGAGTCAACAGTAGCTCTTTTATAGGAAAGGGGCCCATATTTTTAAAAAGCAAGATATTCATCTAAATGGAGCGTACACACTGTTATCATCCAAAAACCTTACAAATCATTACCCATATTAAGACTTTTATAGAAGTACTTCAAAAGATTTGTGAATCTCTAGTTCAACATCACGTTTGACCAAGATCAGTCAAAAAGTCGCATTCACCAGACATCTCTGGTCCAAGCCTGCAGATACCGTCTGTGTCAAGACACTTCTCACCGTCTCCCTGCCGCCTGTCTCCTCTCACCGACCCACTGCAACGTCTTCTTCCGCTGTCCACCATTGTTCACTTCTATGCAGTTATCATCCACAAAAATAATTTATCTCAGACTTTAAGATATGCTAACATTTTCCACAGATACCAGCCTTTTGGTTAATGTGCTCTGCTAAGCATAGGACCCGCAGATATTATCCAATTATCCCATTTCCAGTGCAGCAGCCAAAAATATCCCTCTTCTGCTCAGAACCCTCCGGTGCCTTCTTTCTTCATTCAGAGAAAAAGCCAAAGTCCTCAAAATGGCCTACAGGGCCCTTCAACATCTGCCCTCACCCTAATCTCCCCCATCCCCATTACTCTGGGCTTGCTTACGCTTCTCCAGCCTCACCAGCTGCCATAAGGCCTGTACCCTGACAATTCCGTCTGCGGGCAACACTCTTCTCCAAGACACCTTCACCTAATACACCTTTGAGGGTCTTCTTCCCTTGAGTGTCACCACGGCAGGATCTCTCCTACCCACTCTATGTAAAATTCAAGCACACCACTCTCTCCCAGAGCTCCCAAAGTCTCCCACCTGGCTCAGTTTTTTTCATATCACATACATTTTTACATATATCACTGAATTGTTGTATCGACTGCTAATATTTGATCTCCTTACACTAGCACGTAAACTCAGTGAGAAGGGAGATGTTCCTTCTCAGTTGTACTCCTGAGTTCTAGTGCCTGGAATCCTGCCTAGCACCTAACAGACACGCAATGAACATTTGTTGAATGAATGTGAGTAGATGGTAAGTGGATGATTTATTGTTAACAAAAGTTTTCTGTATCCAGAAAGAAAAATTTCGAGCCAGAGGAAGAGTAGCGAGGTAGGGTAGTGGGAACTGTCTCTCAAAACTATTAACCGAGAAAGCACATTGGGATTCCTCGTTTAAGATCAACACAGCAAAATCTCTAGGATACCAAATTCTTAATTCCTTCTTTCTTTTACTCATTCACCTTTGTGCACGCATTTTCAGAAATCTTTGAGTGAAAAGACTTTTAAGAATTACACACGTGGCTGGGCATAATGGCTCTCACCTATAATCCCAGTACTTTGGGAGGCCGAGGTGGGACCAGAAGTTCGGTACTAGCCTGGGGAACATAGCAAGATCGTATCTCTATTTTTTAAAAATCAAAAAATTAGCCAGGCATGGTAGTCCACCTTTAGTCCCAGCTACTTGGGAGGCTGAGGAGGAAGGATTGCCTGAGCCCAGGAGGTCAAGGCTGCAGTGAACCGTGAGAATGCCACTGCACTCCAACCTGAGCAACAATAAGACCATAACTCAGAAGAGGGAGAGAAAAAGGGAGAGAGAAATAGAGGGAGGAGAGGGAGGAGGAAGAGGGGAAGGGGTAGAGGGAAAGAGAGAGGAAAAGGGGGAAAAAGGAGGAAGAGGAGGAGGGAACACTTTACTGCTGATATTTACTCTTGTGAAATTTGTAAAAGCAGAAATGCACTAATTTCCTTTTGTGTGAGACACTGTGTTAGGTGCTGTAGAAGATTTTTTTTCAAGATGAAAAGCCATAGTTCTTGTTGTGCTCAAGGCGTATACAATTTAGGTAGAAAGTGATTACATCTGACCAGGGGTGAGCTAAGGGCTACCTTCCCAAAGTAGGGAACTTGGAGTTCAGTCTCCAGAATGAGAATGAGTTTGGTAAGTGGATCATGAGGAGAGAAAATTTCAAATTGAGGGAAAAGAATGAATTAAGACCTGGAGGCATAAAGAGGCTGGAAGCCACTTCAAAGTCTTCTTAGCCATCTGTCGGTGTTAAATCCAGAGAAGGCAAGTGACTTCTGCAAAGTATAAAAAGGTGAACCAAGGTAAGAACTCTTCTAATTAACTTTATCCTTTGGAAACTGAATTTGTACGATCTGTATTTCATCCCAGAAATATAAAAAATAGCTCAGGGTATCAAGGGCATTTTCCTTTTGACTGACCGCAGAGAAACTTAGTACCTCGGTATCGTTTGTTCCTAAATGAAAAGGATAGAAGTTTAGAAATATCCCTTTCCTACTTCTGCCATTTCGCCAAGTCATACATAATGCTTTAACTGACCTCATGATCTCTACAGAGAAAAATGGAGAAACGCAAAGGAAAAGTGACAACACAAAAGAGTAACGTAATGATTGTCTTAAACTTTTTTTTCCAGTCGGGCTCGGTGGCTCAGCCTGTAATCCCAGCGCTTTCGGAGGCCAAGGTGAGTGGATTGCCTGAGCCTAAGGGTTCGAGACCCGCCTGGGCAACTTGGCAAGACCTCATCTCTATGATAAATCAGAAAAATTAACCGGGTGTGTTAGCGCGCACCTGTAATTCCAGCTACTTGGAAGGCTAAGGCAAAAAGATCGCCTGAGCCCAGCAAGTTGAGGCTGCGGTGGCCGGGAGCGGCCACTGCACTCCAGTCTGGGCTACAGAGTGAGACTCCAACTCAAAAAAAAAAAAAAAATTTTTCCCTACAAATCTTCCCTCCTCTCTCTGCAGTGGTTCTTAATTTTCATAGAATCTTGACTCTTTTGAGAATTGATGGAAGTTGGGACCCATTTCTCCAGAAAATCACGCATAGGTACTCTTGGTCAGGGTTCAGTCCAGAGAACAGAATCCACCCAGAAACTGTTGTTGTTGTTTTTTTATTCTTTCCACTCATTACAGGATGGGAAGATGTTCTGGAAGGAGGAAAGGCAGTTTGAGGGGGGGAAAGTATAAACAGAGAGTGAGTAAAAAGCACATGCAAAAATGTTCGTACACAGGTAAACCTATCCACAGGTTCCCGGATCTAAACATCTCCTTAGAAATACAGACCTTGAAACAAGCCCAGGACAAGAGATAAGACAGGAAACAGAGTACTCTGAATTAAGCACTGAAGAAAAATAAACATGGCCCTTTTTCCATTTAAATATTTCCAACCTACAGCCACCCTGGAATGTCTGAATGATAAAACTGACAGCAGTCTTGAAGGTCAGAGGATACAGTTGTGTGTTTTAATCTTCAATTTCCTCGTCTGCAAAATGGGTATAACAATAAATACTATCATATCTATCTCCTGGCATTGCTGTGAAAATAGCATATGCGGAAGAGCTTGTAAGTATTTATTATTGTTATTATTATTATTATTATTATTGGATTCATGATATTGACTACTTTTAAGGAATTAATAATTGTTTGTATAACTCACTTGAAAGGAAAGCTCTTACCTACTGAAGTGTCTTAATGAATTAATAGCAAATAGTGCTTACTATCTTAATTTGTAGTAAATAGTAGTTATAATAATTATAGTAAATAATAGTAAATAGTAGGAGTAATATTTAGAAGTTTAGTAAATAGTAAAGTATAATAGTAATAATTGATAGTAAATAATAAAAGTGACTGCTCTAACACAAGTCCCCTATGTATCACCTGATTTAAGAAGCATTTCTAGCCGGGCTCGGTGGCTCAGCCTGTAATCCCACGCCTTTGGGAGGCTGAGGTGAGTGGATTGCCTGAGCCAGCGGGTTCGAGACCTGCCTGGTCAAGGAGACCTCATCTCTACAATAAGTCAAAAAATCAGCCGGGCATGGTAGCACATACCTGTAATTCCGGCTACTCGGAAGGCTGAGGCAGAAGGATCACCCGGAGCACAGCAGGTCGAGGCTGCGGTGGCCAGGAGCGGCCACTGCGCTCCAGTCTGGGTGACAGAGTGAAACTCCAACTCAAAAAAAAAAAAAAAAGCATTTCTGTTAACAGATATCTGGTAAACATGGATGAATTGGCAGTGTTATTATTGAACATGTGTTATTATCAAACACATATATATATGGATGGCAGATGTGCTGGAATGCTACTCAAATGGAATGAGCCCAAGGAGCTAATATACTTGAGATGCACTTTAAGCCCAAAAGATGCCCCCCTAAACTCACCCTCCTTCCCTCTGCCCAAATTTTCATCTCACTCCTTTTTGTTCTCGCCATCAAGCATTACGATCCACCCTTCGGGCTTTAATAATTTTCTTTTTATTTATTTATTTTTGAGGTTGAGGTCTTACCCTGTCACCCAGACTGGAGTGCAGTGGCACGATCATGGCTCACCGCAGCCTCAGCCTCCTGTGCTCAGATGATTCTTCAGGGAACCTCAGCCTCCCTGGTGGCTGGGACTACAAGCTTGCACCGCCATACTCGGCTAATTTTTTTTTTGTAGAGATGAGGTCTCACTATGTTGCCCAGGCTGGTCTCAAACTCCTGGGCTCAAGTAATCCTCCTGCCTCGACCTCCCAAAGTGCTGGGATTGCAGGCATGAGCCACTGTGCTGAGGCTGGCTTTAAAAAATTTTCAACTCTTCCCTCTCCCTTCTCCAACTCCCATATTCAGCAACTAGCAAATCCAATCACTTTTCCAGTTCTTTCCCTTTGACTCATGGACTTTGGTTTCTCCCAGGTTCTCTTCATCTCGTGAATAAATGGTAGCAGAGTCCTCCTTCCTACATGTATATTCTTTATGTTAGGAGCAGGTTCTCTACAGGCAAACAAGTTGTGTTTCTCAAATCCCCTATAGCTTTGCAAATTTTTATTTTGCATCACTTACTTATCACTGACAGATGGGTTAAAAAACTATCTCATTCTAATGGTGGATTTGCCAATTTTACCTTGTAATTATGTCAATTTTGGCTGTTTACATTTAAGCTGTTAAATTTCAGGTGGGTACAAGTTTAGAATTGTTAATTTTTATATTTTCCCCGTGAATTATTCCTTCTGTCAAAATGCGGTTATCCTCTTCAGCCTAAACAGGTTTTTTGCCCCAAGGCTCATGTTGCTACTAATATGGTTAGATTCGTTTTCTTTTTCTTAGTATATAAGCACTGGTATATATTTTTCTTCTTTCTAATTTTCAGTCTTTTTTAGATTTGCCCCTTGTAAATTATAGAAAACTGGCTTGGTGTTTTCATTTTTGCCTTAGACTGTAAGGAATTTCTAATCTATCCTGGTAGTCTCTGAATGATAAGTGGTAAATTCAACATAATTATATTGATTGTACATACTTCTGCTGCCATTTTATTTTATGATTTCTCTCTATTCTCTTTTTTTTTTTTTTTTTTTTTGAGTGAGATCTCACTCTGTCCCCCAGACTGGAGAGCAGTGGCATGATCACAACTCACTGTAGCCTCAATCTCCTGGGCTCAGATAATCCTTCTGCCTCAGCCTCCCGAGTAGCTGGGACTATAGGCATGTACCACCACCCCTGGCTAATTTTTTAATTTTTTTGTAGAGATGAGATCTCACTATATTGTCTAGCCCAGTCTCAAAATTCTGAGCTTAAGCAATCCTTCTATCTTGGCCTCCCAAAGTGCTGGGATTGCAGGCATGAGCCATTGCGCCCAGACTTCTTCATTCTTTCTCTATGCTTTTTTCCTCCTTTCTGCTTTCTATTGATTTCGTCAAGCTTTATTTCTTTTCTTTTTTTTTTTTTGAGTTGGAGTCTCACTCTGTCACCCAGACTGGAGTGCAGTGGCCGCTCCCGGCCACCGCAGCCTCGACCTGCTGGGCTCCGGCCATCCTTCCGCCTCAGCCTTCCGAGTAGCCGGAATTACAGGCACGTGCTACCACGCCCAGCTAATTTTTTTTTTATTTATTGTAGAGATGAGGTCTCGCCTGTCCAGGCGGGTCTCGAACCCCCGGGCTCAGGAAATCCACTCACTTCAGCCTCCCAAAGGCGCGGGATTACAGGCTGAGCCACTGAGCCCGGCTAAGCTTTCTTTCTTTCTTTTCTCTCCTCTACTTATCTACAAGTTATAAGTCTTCTCTGTTTTCTTTTCATGTTTAGCATTTTCGTATTTTGACAAGCGGTTCCCATTTCAGGTTACAGGAAAATAGGGCAGTGAGGTTAGGGTGACGGGATGGTACCCAGCAAAGGATAATGGCACAAGAATGTTCTCCACTCCCAAGCCTGGCTCCATGCATCCTGCATGACCTTCCGCTCTTTCTGCCACTAGCCGTGTGAGTAGCTGCCATGTATGTGTCAAGGCAATGGCGTCAGGAAGTGGAAGCAGCCTGGATTGCTGGGTCATCCCTTTAAACACAGTCACCCTGAAATTTCAGGGTTTCCTCCGCATAGTCAAAAAATTATTTAAAGTCTGAAGGTCATCAGTATCTCTAAACTTAAATGGCCTTAGAGTGATTTATATCCAGGAATCCCCTTCTTACAGTGCATATCTCAATTTGACCACCCTTCAAAGAAAGTCATTGCCATCGTGGTTTTATTTGTTCGATGTTTTTGCATATTGAGCTGTATGTTCACCCTTCTTTCTTACATCTCACCCCTCCCTTCAGAGTTCAATGTCTTTCCTCCTGAAATACTTCTTACACCGATGCTTTGAATCAAGAGTTTTGTAGGTAGCAAATTAACTCAGTCTTTATTTACCTTTAAATGTCTTTATTTTATCTTGCCTCTTGAAATATAGTTTGAGTATAGAATTTTTGTCCACCGTGATTTCCCCTCAGCACTTTGAAAATATTGTTCTATTACATTCTAGCATCATTTTTGCTGTGATAAATCTTCCTCAGCCCAATGGTTATTCTTTTGCAGGTGAGCTGTATCTTTTTCTCTGGTTGATTTTAAGTACCGTTTGCCTGTGGTGTGTTGAAGTTTTATTAGGATGTGTTTAGATGTGGGTTTATTTTATTTATTCAGCTCAGGACACATTGATTTCTTAATCTGATTTGTGGAATCAAATCAATGTATGACTTTAATCAAGTTTCTGAGAGTCTCAGCCAACAACTCGTCAAATATTGCTCTTTCTTTTCTTTTCACCTAGAACTTCTACTAGAAATATGTTGGAACTTCTCATTCTGTCATCTACATCTCTAAACTATCTTTAATATATTTGCATCTCCTAATTGTTCTGTTCTGCAATCTTGATAGTTTTCTGAGATCTTCTAGCATACTGATTCTCTCTTCAGCTGTTTATGAACTCTCTTTAGTTTTAGCCAGACTTTATCTTATTCACTGAGGGTTTTTTTTTTTAATCTCAGTGGCTTTTTTTATTTGTAGAAATTTCATCTGGTTCTTTGTCTGATACATCTGGACTGTGTTGATAGTCTTGTTCACATTTTGATAACTTATTTTATGTCTTTAATCAGTTTGTAATCGCTGATGTTTCTGTTACCAGATATGTTGGAGTCTAACCCCATCACTTGTCTTCTTTGCTGACTCCTTCATGATGGACTATTTTGTATTGGGTTGAGTCCCAGTTTTGTAATATAATAATCATGTTATCTTGGATAATTTTTTAAATTGTTTGATTTTTATTTTAGAGTTGGAGGGTACAAGTGAGGGTTTGCAGTACAAGTAGGCTGCATGCATATGAAGTTTAAGCTTCTAGCTTACCTTCTTTCCCCCTGATAATGGACCAGGTACCCCCTATATTGCCATGTACTCCCCTCTCTCTTCCTTCCCTCCCTCCCTACATATACCCTGTGACTGCCAATCTCACCCTTGTGCTAATGTGACTAGTGTTCAGGGCCCAGTTATGAGTGAGAAAACACATTATTCAGTTCTTTGTTTATCTTGGTTAAATTATTTAACTTAACTATATTCAGTTTTATATTCCATAAATGGAACTAGAAATTAAAATACTTGTTGTAGAGTTCTAAATGAGGTAATACATATGAAGCCTTTAGTATAGAGACTTAACTTCCATTACTGCCGTTAAGACCCAGGTTATCACTAGTACCCAATGCCTGGCAATTGGTTGTCATTCAGTAAAAGTCTGGTAAATGAGAAAACTTAATGCTAAATAATACACGTTAAATTTTACCATAACAAATTGTCCAGATACTAGTATTCTTTGGGGGTACCACACCCATACCATAAATGCCTAACTTACAAATATCTCAAACATCCATTCATTCATTCTGTATTCAAGAACAGCCACTGTCCTGGTGGTGAGACAAATGGCAATCCATGTCAAAGGGTTCCTGCTCTTCTAGAGTTCACATTCCAGTGGAACTAACTGACAGTAGATAGATTATATACTAGATAAATAGATCAACAGAAAGATAGGAGGAAGGAAGAGAGGGAGGGAAGGAGAAAGGGAGGGGAGGAAAGGTGAGGAAAAAAGAAAGAAAGGGGAGGGAGGGAGGAAAGGTAAGAGAGAGAAAAGAAAAAAGGAAGGAAGGAAGAGAAAAAGGGAAGAATTAAATCATTATTAAGGCTTAGTTCCTAAGTTAAACTTAAGTATTACATTAGAGAGTGGTTGTGTTAACACTTTAGATTTGGATGGTCTTACTCTGCATTGATGTTGAGCTGAGATCTGGAGGACAAGATCTGAGCCATATGGAGATATGAATAAGAGCATCCCAAACACATGGGACAATGGATGCACAGGCTCTGACGGAGCACACTTGACTCCTTCAAGAAGCACAGAGGCTAGTGTGACTGGAACACAGTGAGGTTAGAGGGAGGATGGTCTGAAATAAGGTCAAAGAAGTAGCTTCATGCCAGGTCATGTAGGACTTTGTAAGCCAGGCTAAGGAGTCTGGAATTTATTCTGCACATGCTGGAAAGCCATTAGAGAGTTTTGAGCAGAAAAAGTCATCGTCTAAGTTCCATTTTTAAAATGTCACACTGATGAATGTTTGAGATGGAGCACGTTTGGAAAAAAAGCAGCAAAAATGAAATCTCAGTGGTTGCCTACCTTTCTGTCTGGTTCCCAGTCGTCCTGAAACTTCTGCGGCCGCCCCCAACACTGGGGCCGCCCAGGTGTCTACACTGAAAGTTCTGGTCTCATAGGGCCATCTGGTGGCCAAAACTGAAACTGTTTGATCCTATAACCTCTGAAAGTACCCAGATCTTTTCAGAATACCCCCTAAAATCTGTCCCTAATCAAATTCTTTCGCATCCTTCTTTTAGAAGGACTTTGTCATTCAACATATTTATTTTCTATTAATTTTTATGAATATGAAAACAATGTATGTTATTATTTTTCATTATCAGTTAAACAAAGTCTCAACTAGACTTTGGCAGACTAGATGATAATCTTATGAGTGAAATTTATCATTTTTCATGGTAAAATTCATAGCAAAATGAGTAACAAGTTATCCCTCCCCTTAAAAACCACTTACAAACACTTCTAGAACATAATTAAGGAATAAATGAGATAACGCATGATGTTACTTTACCAAAGAGGTTGAAAGCCAAGCTCCTGAAAATATTTTTGGTTCCAAATGTGGTCTTCGATATATAATCACAACATCTGGAACAGCTGGTAAGTGCTGAAAGAAGTTCAGGATTTTCTTTTTCCTTAAGAAAGTCGCAATTTGAAAGATGAGGCTTTGTTTCAAATGGGAAGGCTCTTTCTAGCTGGCTGTTGGCAATCATTGAAGCTGGCTCTGGTTACTTGAGATGCAGGTATACAAAATGAACTGATTCTTCGAGAATAGAGTGGTTAAGTCAGAAAACTCCCAATTCTTTCTTGGCTAATATAAGCTAGTTTTTTTTTTTAATATTAATTTAGATATAGGACACCAGGGCCACCAATCATCTTCGAGAGGATTTTCCACTTGTGATCATATGGCTGACTGCAATAAGTACACCTACCTCTCTTTACTGATATTTTTCTTGTCCATCAGATTGAAAGATCTTAAGAGCAACGCTTACTCACATAACTTTATTCGGGAAACTTTGACACATCCTAGCAAGTCTACTAACAGTTTATTTCACTGGGCATAAAGATCTCCCACTGCTAGGCAGAATGGAAGCAGTAAAGCTTTACTCCAGATATAATTAGATTGACTCTTACTTTGGAAGTACTTTTGGATTCTTCCCCATCAAGAAAGATCTGGAGAGGCAATTTCTAGAAAAATGCATTGTGATTTTCAGTAGCTGTTAGTGGGTTGTAATGAGACAGGGCTGTGCTCTTGGTAACGATCTTTTTTCCAGCCCATCCATACTATTGTATTATCCCAAAGAACCTGGTCTCATGGGCATACTCTACATGAAATGAGCTAGGGGGTCTTAGCCCTTTTCTTAGCAGGGACTCGTCACAGCATCTTTCACCACCATCATCAGCAATTAGCACTAATTGGTACCCTGGGCACCCGTCGACCAGCGAGGTCAGTGATGGAGTGAGCAGACAGGAGGGATTACCTTTTCGCCTCTGGGAAGGGAACTTATTGGTTCTGTGTGAAGCTGCTCTGTTCCTGCTACCTCAGCTGGGCCTAGCAGGTGGATTAAGGAGGGATTTGTTCTCTGAATCTGTCAAACAAGAGTATGGAGGAAAGTCAGTTCACTGAGTGGGCAAAACAAAACAGCTAAGTTATGACCACGGACCAGCCATAAATAGGTCTCCCGTCTTCACCCCATATCACCTCACCACTTCTATCTCTCCTTTTGGCTTTCAGTTTCTCCCTTTAATATTATAAATCCAATCAAAGCAAGTACTCCATCAGCATTTTTCTCTCCTTTTGCCTCAGAGTGTGCACTGTTTATACTCATTACTGAGCAACCCGGGTCACCCGGTGGCTGTGAAGAAATGTGGTCATTTGTCTTTGCTTTGCTTCTCCATAAATTCACTCAAACTACTTCACAAGAGATGCAGGCGTCACGTGAAAATAAGTCAGCTGAGACCTGTGCGAAACTTCTGTCTTTGCAGAAAATTAATTCTACTAAGTGCCCTTGAGTCTGTAATTCTGGTATCTGCACCATCGCTACTTTAGGTCAGGGGTTTGAAAAAATCCTCAGGAGAATTATCAGGGAACAATTAATAATCCTTTCCTGTGCTACAAGTAGCCACCAGATGACTTGGCATCACTCACAAGACAACAGAAGGCAAAGGAATGTTGGCATCCTGCCACCTTAGAAAACTCACTCCTCCCGTCCGCTTAAGTCAGATGCCAGCACTTTTCTGAAGGCTGAGAGGGGAGGAATAGAAAAGGGGTGGGCGTTTGATGAACCAAATCACAACAAATAAACAACAGCATCAGGATATCAGTCAGTGCCCTCCTGACTTCCTAAGATGAAGGATTAGTTTGAAACTAAACAAAAACCATTCACTTTCCACTTTGTCATGACTGCGGAAATACTTCTTACCTGAGTTTTCAAGCATCCATTTGAGAGGAAAGAACCTAAGAATAGTTGACCTAGAAATAATTCAGCGTTGCAGAAAGGCCCGAGCCCAGACATTAACCAAAGCCAAGAGGGACCTATTAGAACCACTTATAACTAGATCGATATGTCAACTGGTCCTGCCCTTGACTGACTCAAGTTTTTGTTGGATTGAAAGATTGGCCTAGAAACAAACTGAAGATCCACAGTTGCCACAGATGGAGTAAGGAGATGTATCTGTTTTCCTTAGTATCTCTCGCTCCCTAGAAGGTCTCCAAGACGGATTGGTGAGGTATCTGGCCTAGATCCGATGACTAGTAAAACACTTGACAACTGTGTTTTATGAAAGAATGGCCGGGCTCGGTGGCTCAGCCTGTAATCCTAGCGCTTTGGGAGGCGGAGGTGAGTGGATTGCCTGAGCCCACGGGTTCGAGACCCGCCTGAGCAACTCAGCGAGACCTCATCTCTACAATAAAAATCCAAAATTAGCCGGGCGTGGTAGCGCAAGCCTGTAGTTCCAGCTACTCGGATGGCTGAGGCGGAAAGATCGCCAGAGCCCAGCAGGTCGAGGATGCGGTGGCCAGGAGCGGCCACTGCACTCCAGTCTGGGCCACAGAGTGAGACTCCAACTCAAAAAAAAAAAGAAAGAAAGAAAGAAAGAATGACTGAATCATCACTTAAAGGCTAGAAGCGGAGTAGACTTTATAGCAACGAATTGAGTTCATTCCATTCAGCCCAATGGATACTGTTTGCTAACGTCCTAGAGCAAAATGAAAAAAAATGTGGAACATTAGCTCAAGAAGTAACACGTTTTCATTTACTCAGTTGATGCTTATTGACACCTATGACTTGCCAGGCCCTGTGCTAGGCCCTTGGGCACAAAGCAAAAAAACATAGACTCTGCCTCAATAAAGTTCATTTTAGTGGAAAAGGCAGAGACTAGAACAAATAAAGAAAAAGCCATAAGAAACAGCTATCCAAGACTCCATCGCAAGAGCTCCGGGGAAGGAGACTGCCAGCTCTGGGAGTTTACAGAAGAAGGACATCTGAGCTTCGTCTTTGTAGAGTGAGCAGGGAACAGAGATGGTAAGGAAAAGGGCATCCCAGGCTCAGGGAGCAGGCGCAGAGCAGAGAATGGCTGGGCATCAGGTTCATAGGGAAATGGATGAGGTCGAGAAGAAGGGAGGCAGAGGGAGGAAGGAGAAAGAAAGAAAATCGATGGGGACTAAGAGCTTGGCTGCCATAGTTTGATCAGGGCCTGTGTTCTACCTAGCATGTGAATTGACAGGCTACACAGTACCACAGAAAAGTTTTAAGTAGGGGTGTGGCATCATCAGATTATCTGGGAGGACAATTTAACTAATCTGGTCAACACACGGTGTCTCTTTTGTTCCCTTTTCATGCTTCCTGAGTGCTCTTCTGGAGGCTTTGGATAAATGAATGTTTCCAGATCGACATAAAACATATATTAAAAAAAGATATTAGTCAAAGGAAACAAAATTTCAGTTAGATAGGAGGAATAAGGTTCAAGAGATCTATTGTACAACATGGTGGCTATATTCTTGAAAACGCTGAGAGAGTAGTTTGTTTTTTTTTCTGAGATGGAGTCTTACTCCGTTGACCAGGCTGGAGCGCAGTGGCATGCTCAACCTGCTGGGCTCTGGCAATCCTTCCACCTCAGCCTTCCAAGAAGCCAGAACTACAGGCACGCAGCTACTATGCCCAGCTAATTTTTTGATTTATTGTAGAGATGAGGTCTCACCAAATTACCGGGACTGGTCTTGAACCCACAGGCTCAGGCAATCCACTAGCCTCAGCCCCCCAAAGTGCTGAGATTACAGGCTGAGCCACTGCACTCAGCCAAGAGAGTAGATTTTAAATGTTCTTACCATAAAAAAAATTGATGAGTATGTGAGGTGATGCATCTGTTAATTATCTCAGCTTAGTTACTCCATAATATACACATACTTCAAAACAACATGTTGTACACGGTAAATACATGCAATTTTTTTGTCAATTAAAATACATATATGGAATTTTTAAAATAACAATGTGGGAAATGAGTTGGAGGAGAAGAAAAATAAAGTCAAGCAGACTGTTTGATGACTAGTTTAAGGGCAATAGGTAGGAGATAAAATTGACTAGCCTTGATGATGAGGTAATCCAAAAGCTGAGAGGGCAAGTAGGCTTGAAGATAACTGAGGTTTCCAGCCAGGACAACTGAAATGCCTCGTGGTTGAAATGCTTCTTGAAAGATGATTAGAACCTCTATTTTTAACACCAGAAAAGACATGTGGCCCTCAAAATAGTCTGAAAGTTTTCAACACATGTTGAACTACTATACACTTAGAGACAGGGAAAACTGACATGCTTCCTATTTTTCTGTGTCAGGAAAAAAAAAAACACACAAAATACTTTAATCCAGCGGAGGCTCACAGAGATCAAGGAAAGTATGACCTTAAAATATTATAATTTCTCAGAGGTCTAGTTTGTTTTGCATCTTTGATTTATGAGAAAACATACACCCCATTGGAATTAAGGATGGAAAAGCATTTCAATGATAAAGCCACACATTCATTCACTCCTGCCTCCCGGATTTTAAATGCAATCTTGATTTTTATCTCATCTAAGAAGAAGAGTGTCCGTTTGGTTTTCTTTTTAAAGTTCGAGCCCAAAAACCTGTGCCACTATTCAAGGCCCAGAATAAACGAACAATGATAGAGCGGTGAACCACATTTCAAATGAGTGTTAGATGGCAGATCTGGACCAGCAGCTGGCTTCTCCCTTGGCCCTGGCCCTAAGGAACCAGACCTGTACAATATTCACTTTGCCTTTGGCACCCAGAGCACACCTTTCAAACGCGTGGACAGATGGATGGACACAGCTAGGCTAATAGTCACTTCCCTGTTGCAAAACGTACCTGAAAACCACATTTGCCCAATCTTCCCCCCAGGCATTTTAAATATTCAAAAACAGGTAATTTTTTTTTCAATTTTATACTGAAGTTAACAAGTGCTCTACTATGCAGGAGTTTCACTCAATCCCAAAAGGAAAAGGTATTTTTAAAAAGTTATAAGCAGCTTAAATATGGTTTTGCACAAAAAGCTATTTCATTTGGTTTTTAATCTGTATCAAAACTAGACAGTAAAATTTTTACTACTTCCTCACCAGGTCTGGCAAAGGTTTTATTCTATGTCCTTACTCTCTCTTTTCTCTCACAAATCTCAGGAAATTAAGGATAAAATGTGAATTAACAATGTTTATGTTGCAAATGTAAACACAGAGAAGTCAGGAAGCATTTTAATAAGGAAACATTTAATAGTCATTTTAATTCCTTCATGCTGTTCTCACTAAAAAAAAAAATTTTGTCCTGTTTTCCAAATATATAGTTTACTGAGGAATTGATGTGTCTGTGTAAACCTTTGTTTACAAGATTGAATTTGTAACCCAAATAAACTGAATTACTCGTTGTTCCACACAGGTCATATCCTCAAAGTGAAGAACTTGAGTTCGCTTATTGTGTTTCTTGGTAACACCTGCCAAGACAGCTAATCCAATAAACTTCATAATATATTCAGCTATGTTCTTTTTTCTCTTCAACTTATCATCTGAAACACATCAAAGGGACTGGACAGCATGAGCGAATTTAAATTCCATGTGAATTATCCTAGCATTTGTATTTTGCCTTTAACATTCAAGAGGCACTTTTTCCAATGAACTCCCTTATAGAGAAAACAGAAAAGAAACGTACAAAACAGAGCATTCTGTGGAGTATCTTTCTAAACAGAAGACAAGACCATCTTCCAACTCAGTTCTGCCTAGACAGGGTTTGTCAGGGGTAAGCGGTTTTCTCTTCCTGCTCCCTGCACAAAACATGGTAGGGATCCAACTCCCAAAGCAACAGATTTCTTGACATCTCATCACAACTGCCTGGTACTGCTAATGGCCTATTAAAATTCCAAATCTGCTTATGAGTATCTTTATGTATATCTTTAGTGAGGAAAACAGAAATTCCAGCAGAACTCTCTTTTAACCAGTGTGGTCCCTTCTTGGGAGGCTGAGGTGAGATATGATTTTACCACTGCACTCATTTGGAAACTATCAAAATGATAAGCACAAAAACCTAGAGAATGCATCTTTAAATTGCTGTCAAAGAAAAAGAAAGCAAAAGAATGTAGAGGTCATTCGATGTAGCAACAACCTCTCTCCTAATTAAAAACTAAAATAAAATAAAATGCTATGTGTGCAGATATCGGGCAAGACAAAGGAAAGAAGTTATGTCTACTAAAGATTTTTCACCTTAGTGACCATTTTCATTTGATGATCTTTAGCACTGTGAGAAAATTAAGTACATTTAAGGCCTAACATCTGCACTTCCCTATTTCCACAAAAGACTTTAAACAGTTTTTTAAAAGATACTGTGGTAAGATGATCTATAAAGAGAAATAATTTCTGTAAAAGGAATTGAAGTTTAAAAATAAAAATCTTTTTAAAAAGTAAAATAAAAGGTAGTTCAGGCACAGTGGCTCTTGTCTATAATCCCAGCACTTTGGGAGACCGAGGTGGAAGGATAACTTGAGGTCAGGAGTTTTGAAACAAGCCCAGGCAACATAGTGAGACTCTGTCAATACAATTTTTTTTTTTAATTAGCCAGTGTGGTCCCTACTTGGGAGGCTGAGGCAAAAAATCCCTTGAGCCCAGGAGGTTGAGACTGCAGTGAGCTATGATTTTACCACTGCACTCCAGCCTGGGTGACAGAGCGAGAACATGATCCTAAAAAAATAAAATAAATAAAAAGGTTTCCCCAGAGATGTGGGGGCCTATTCCCTGCTTAAAAGCCACATTGTCAGTAGAAATATGGTTATGATAAGTATCTACAAAGAGCTAGACACAAGCACAGATCCTGAGAACCTAGGTGAGGGTCCTATGACTCCCAGCTATCTTTGCAGTCTGTAGGGAGAATTCGAGCCCTACACATAGAAAAGGAGCACTACTTACGGAATAGGAACAGTATCAACTGGAGAAAGAACCCTCTATCTTTCTTTTCAAAACCAAGCAAGCCTCTAAAGTTCTTGAACAATCCAAAGAGGGGAGCCCTCATAAGACTCAAGTAATATTCTTCTGCCAGCCAGGGAGACTGAAGCAAACCAATTTGTTCTTAATCTTTTTATAAAAAGTGAGAAGTGTAATATTTTTACACCAGTGTTGCAGTTCGTATCTGTTTCAATAGTGAAATATAAACAGACCTAGGAAATTCAATGCAAATAAAAAGTGGATGTAAATATACCGACTCTAAAGGTCAATATGGTTGTCTTTGGCTCTGTGTTATTTTGAAATGATCAGTCGTTGTTGAGTGCTAAGAATTTTTTTTAAAAGGAAAATTTTTAAAGTAGATTTATTACTATGACTTAACTTGGGCTTTCTGGAGAAAACGTTGAATGTTTTAAGAAAATATTAAATGTGGCTTTCAAATTCCCTAAATGAATCTACTCATACAGCAAAGATGCCTAATGGCAAGATCATATACATTCTTGACCCTTCATCTGGGAGCCAAGGTCAGGTGGGTGCCTACAATTCCTCAGCTGCTGATAGATAACCATTATTCCCTCTTTCCTATTACTCAACCCCTCTGTAGGTTAGAGTAATTTCATCAGTTACTGAACAGGAAATGTTGAACTCTGATCTTGCAAAGCAAATCATTCTTTGAGTTTACGGAGGGTAGCAATTTCCACGGGAAATTCTACATATTATATTCTCCCTGGATGGAGCCAGATGTGTACACCATTGCGTTCCAATACTCTGTTGCCAATGGGCCAACTAAGGTCAGCTTCCTAGAAGGAACACTTTTTGGTTCCTACCATATCTATGAAACGGCTGTGTTCCATTACTAAGGTATTAAGTATGTTCAGAGAGAATGCTCTCCACTGTAGTCACTTGTGCAACACTGCCCCAAGTCTTTGGGATCACAATTTATAAGGCAATATGAGTGATTGGAGTATGTCCAAGGAGAGTAATCAAGATTCTGAAAGTATTGCCAAATGTCAAATGATTGGAAACAAACGAGATGTTTAGTCCAGGGGAAAAAAAAGGCAGGACAGATTGTCTTAAACAATTTGTATTCTTATTTTAATTTTATAGAGAAGGTTTGTTTTGTGCAGAAAAGGCTTATTATTTGATAGTTATAAGAGGTAAGCAGATTTCAGCTCCATATAAGGAAATATTTTCTCATAATTAGAATATATTGTTTTGTCAAAGATAGGAGTTGCTTTCCTGAAAGAATTTTCATTCACCATCTGTTAATAATACTTTTGCCCTAATAAGAGGTCAGCCTCCTAACCTTTAAGGTAGCTTTAAATTCCAGGTTCCTAATAGTCTATATGAGTGGTTAACCCATAACATATTATACTTAAATTTTATGCATGAAAATTCTGAATCATTTCTGGAGCCAAGGGTTCTTCCAAAGCAACCATTAAGTTAAAAAAAAAAAAAACCTACTTTATTTGATTCCAGTAGATAAGATTCCCATTACTTTATAGATTACATTGTAGAAAAAACTACAAAAGCGTACACCTCAATGTTGGACGTAGGTTCAAATCCCTCCTCTACCATTTATAACCTGTTGTGACCTTGGTGAGTCTCTGAACTTCCTAAGCTTTAATTTCTGCATCTATCAATGGGATAGTAGTAATTAGCTCACGAGATTGTGATAAGGATTAAATGGGATAATAAATCTAAAGAGTTCATCAAAGTCTCTGGTTCAAGGAAACCCCTCAGTAGGGGACTGCTGTTATTAGACAACACGTCATGCCCTACAACACCCCTACCACCTGAGCTTAGAATATGCTGTGTGAATACTTTCTACCCACACCTAGACATACCCATATTGGGGAGGGAGGGTGGGGAAGGGGAGAGATACAAAGCTTTGTGTGTATAATCTATGTGTAACTATGTTGGAACACACACAATTTTTTTGGTTAACTTTTCATTTTGAGACCATTGTAGATTCACATGCAACTATAAGAAATTTAAAAGAATGAAATCATGTCCTTTGCAGCAACGTGCATGCAGCTGGCAGCCATTACTCTAAGCAAATTAACGCAGGAACACAAAACCAGATACTATGTGTTCTTACTTGTAAGTGAGAGCTAAACCCTGGTTACACACAGATGTCAGGATGAGCACTACAAATACTGGGAACCCCTGAGGATGGGAGGCAGGCAGGTGAGCAGAGGTTGAAAAACCACCTTCTGAGTACCTTGCTCACCACTTAGGTGATGAGTTCCATGGAAGTCCAGACCTCACCCTCACAAAATATGCCCACATAACAAATCTGAAATGTACCCCCAATCAATCTCCATAGACAGAGAGAAAAAATAACGAAACAGAGAGATCCATGTACTCTTTACACATATCTTTTTATGGAATGCAATTTTCTTACATTTTTAGACTTTGTTGTCAGTTCTGTGTCCTCCATCCAATTCACCGACATAGTCAGAGTAGAAATAATAAATGTCACTGACTTGACCTGGCCACGAAAGCACTGAGAACCTGGGCGTGTCCTTCTGCCCAGTCACTCTCGGTTTTTCACTTTAGCCTGACACAGTCTCACTCCCTCCCAAGTCTTCCTTTTTAGCTAATGCCTGACTACTGCCTGGTGGAAAGCAGAACCCTTGTTCCATGAGGCTGAACTTCCCGGGTTCTTGGAAAATGGTGGCGTCATGACTCAGTGGGCAAAGGATGTAGTTTGTGTTTAACATGGGACTATTCCAATTTCTATTGATTAGATCGATTAATATTCCAGGGCTGGGGTGAGGTGGTATGTTTTCTCTCCTCCCAGAAACAATTATTCTGTATTGACTGAACTCTAGGGGAAATGTGTCCTGGGATATGGCTGAGGATGGTTTCAATACAGTTGGAGTCTTTCATGTGGAAAATTCTCTATTTAGCAATTACATGCAATGAGGAAACCTGAAATTCATAAGTGGTTCAGTAAATCACAAGCATGAAGAATGCAGTGAGAGCCAGAGAGAAAAAGTCTGAGCGCTTAGTCAAGTTCACCAAACCAGTTATTTCCCCAATTGGTCAGTCAACAAATCTTATGGAAAGCACTTTTAAAAACGTAGATTTCTACACTAAAATCACCCATCCCATCCCAACCCCAGATGGTTCTAAATTTAGCAGACTGAGGCAGGGCCAGAGAAACAGCAGCCCTATAAAGTTTCACAGGAGGTTCCACTTGAGAGCCAAGGTCAAGAACTACTGCTCTGGATCAGAATAGTCCAATGTCATGACTGTGTGCTCAGATTAGGAAAGAGAAAATGAACACCTCCCTTCATGTCCACTTTCAAACTTCCAAGCAATTTCTTTTAGTTTAAAATTATATTTTACAATGATGATGAATTCCAGTTTTTCAAATTACTTCATGGAGATTATCTAGTTTTCATGGAAAAGTATGACCCTAAATTCATGACAAACGTACTATACCCCACCACCAGAATATTTCACCTGTGACAAAAAAAATTATCACCAATGTCAACCATCTTCTAGCTTAGCCAGCAGGTAGTTAAGTTGGGTGACAAGCAGGGTGCTTGCCAAGTACACATCTACAATAATGAAATCAAGATTCTGACTGGGTGTGGTGGGTGGCTAATGTCTGCAATCCCAGTACTTTGAGAAGCCAAGGCAAGAGGATCACTTGAGGCAAGGATTTCAAGACCAGCCTGGACAACATACCAAGACCCCCATCTCTACAGAAAAACTTACAAACTAGCCTGTAGTCCCAGCTACTTGGGAAGTGGGAGGATAACTTGAGCCCAGGAGTTCAAAGCTACAGGGACCTGTGATTGTGCCACTGCACCTGGCGACAGAGCAAGATCCCAACTCAAAAAAAAAACAAAAACAAAAAAACTCTTTTTGGCTAAGTTTCCCCCTACCCTGTCCCCTGCCCCCACCCCTGCTGAATCATACTTCTAAAGACAATATGAAGATTGGGAGTCAAATCTTTGGATAGGAGCACAATTTTAATTAAGAACTTGTCTGAATGCGGAGCAACTACACACTGCAGCAATAAAATTAAACAGTGTCACTGTCTGTTCTTTAATAGCTTACAAGCATCTCATATTCAGAGTCCCCAAGCTAAAATTTCAAGAAATATCCCCTTAGTCGTTTGCTGTCAAATAATCTCTGCACGGTTTTTCTCACTTCCTCCTCACTTCATAGACTATGTATGACTATGCTTAAAAGTGTTAGACTCAAATAGGCATTCATGGGATAGAAATATAAAAGACTATTAAGTGCGTGCAAAAAGTTAGCCTGTCTCATGCAATGTCAAATAAAGTTATCTTCCCAAGAACTCAGAAAAAATGGAACCTTGAGGGGTTTACCTAGGTGGTTTATGGAAGGTCTTGTGTGGAAATGCTCATTCCAGGAAGAGGATGCATTTTAAAGATGATGGATCATCAGCCGGTTGCGGTGGCTGATACCTGTAATCCTAGCACTTGGGGAGGCTGAGGCAGGAGGATTGCTTAAGCCCAGGAGTTTGAGACCAGCATAGGCAACATAGCGAGAGTCCATCTCTACACACACACACACACACACACACACACACACACACACACACACACACACACACACACACAATCAAAAAATTATCCTGGTGTGGGGCATGCACCTATAGTTCCAGCTACTTCAGAAACTGAGGCAGGAAGATCACTTGAGCCCTGGAGTTCAACCAGTCTGGGAAACATAACAAAGTTAGCCAGATATAGAGCATGCACTCATAGTCACAGCTAGTCTGGAGGATTACTTGAGTTCAAGATTTTGAGACTGTAGTGAGCTATGATTGTGCTACTGTACTCCAGACGGGACAACAGAACAAGACCCTGTCTGCAAAAAAGAATAATAAAGATGTGAATCATCAAATACAGCAAATGAACTGAGGAGGGGGCACAGTAGAGGGTGGAGGCATCTCCCTTATGTCCCAAATGCCCCAGGCTCAGATGATGAGCACTGAAGTTAGAGGTTAGTGTACGACCACACAAGAAGTCTCAAGGTCTTGGTCCCCAAGCCAGGGGCACCGACATCCCCCCAGAAACTTGTCAGAAATGCAAATCTTTGGGCTATTCAGATCCACTGAGTCAGAAACTCTGTGGTTAGGGCTCGACAACCCGTGTTTTGATAAACATCTCCAGGTGACTCTGAAGTTGTTTGAGAACCACTAGATTATGGAAATGGAAATCTGACAAGTCTGGCCAAACATTGCCTCTCCAGCTGTAAGAATCAAAACCTCCCTTCCCACCCCAATAGGGCCTCTGCTCACTACCTCTCATTTCCTCTCTTCTTCCTTCTCCTTTCCCACCCACCTCCCGTGCACACACACAACCAAATAACACCCCGTGTGGCGTTCAAAGAACTGGAGACCAGCCCCTCTTTTTCCTTTTCTTAGAGAAAGTGTTTCATAATGTGCACGGTGCTGAGGCAAAGGGTGGAATTTAAACAATCCCTAATTAAGGCAGACAGCACCCCATATTTATCACATTATACTGTTGTGTATTTACCCCTTCCCGCTTTTGATGCATTTGCATATAATCTTTCATAATTCAATTCGCTTGTCTAAATCACTCCTTTTATTTTCACTGATGTATTCAGAAGGAAAAGTTCATTGTGCAGATCACTGGGGCCTCCTAGCGGCCATCACATGTCATTTCAGATTATGATTTTATTCGGAGAGCTTTGGGGAAACGGGATCCAACTTCTTAGAATTTCACCGAGTTAGTAGAGGCATGAGAGTGAACCAAAGCCAACATTACACCTGGAGTAGATCACATCAGCATCCCAGCTGGAGTTTCTTCAGATGTTGGCTTTGACTTCTTGTGTGTATCAAGCTCCATATTTAGTCACTCGCTTTGCAGAGATGACATTGGGCAGCCTTCTGGTTCTGATGGTCAACTTAAAAATCAACCAGGAGTACAGACAATAAAAAGATGACCTATGAGAGAGAAGCTCATCCTGTGATCCCTCTCCTCAATGAGCTTGAGGTGTTTTCCCTAAGGTTTCCTTTTCTACCCTGCCTTTGAAGTTGTACTTACTCAAGGTAGCCATTTCCCACCAGATGTTTTATTGTTTTATTTTTTGAGATAGGGTCTAGAATGCAGTGGCATGATCATTGAAGCCTCCAATTCTTGGACTCAAGGGATCCCCCTGCCTCAGTCTTAAGTGTCTGGGACTATAGATGTGTGCCACCACACCCGGTTCATTTTTTTTATTATTATTATTATTTGTAGAGATGGGGTCTTGTTATGTTGGCCAGGCTAGTCTTTAACTCCCGGCTTCAAGCAATGTTCCTACCTCAGCCTCCCAAATTGCTGTGATTACAGGTGTGAGCCACCATGCTTGACCTCTAACCAGAAATTTTCAATACAGCGTTTTTCCTCCTCTCAATTCTGGAACATTCCGTGGCCACTCGGCTTCGCCACTGCTCTCCTGTGGCAGTCGACACGGTCCTCTGAGCCTCATGCTTACAGGACAGACCGCTGTAACATGATGGTAGCACACTGGGCCATCCACTCCTGCATCAGTTTACATCCTGTCACCTGTCTGGGGGCTCCAGCCAGGGTTTGAAGCTTACTCGGCAACATCGCTCTCCCAGGAGCGAGACGCCTGTCACCGGACCAATCTCAGGCTAACGGATGCCAAAGGCCATTTCCTCTTAGACAAGCACTTTGCTCCTGAAGATGCTGGTGTCCTTCCAGCCTCCCAGAGTTCCTTTGCCCTGGTCTTTGGCTTCAGACGGCTGTGTTGCCCAGGTCGACGCAGGCCCTCTCGTTGGAAGATCGCTGAAAGGTGGTTTCCAAGAACTGGTGTTCTCACATTGCTCCCAGGCTTAACTCTCTGCTGATACAGGGAGCGCTCCCGCCTAGTAACCGGCCTGTAAACATCGTTCACAGAGTCTGCTCACAAACATATCAGATGATGTCTTAAAGTTCAACCCCACCCCCTTGGCCTTCTCTGCTGAAAAGTCACCTGAGGGCACCCTACACTTCATTCACTTCATTCTTCCTGAGCCATCTTTCAAGAAAAAGAACAGCTTTTGCTGCACCCAGCTCCTTCTTTGTAAAAGTGTCTTTTTTCCCTTTCCTCGCTGGCTGTTTTAACATCAACATACACCTTCAAGTTAATGAATCTACTATGTGATCAATATTCCTTGCAAAGAAAAATGTATTCAAGTCCTTGCTAAGTATACCCATACATTTATAAAATGTATAAAACTTACTCTTGGAGATACATTAGGAAAAGGAGTTCATCTTTCTAGATACGTCTTGAGCGCCTCCGACTTAAGCTAATTTGTGCTCCCCGGGCAAACAAAGGCAAGATTCATGAAATTGAATCACTCCGAATTAGCTATAATAAAATTACAATTCAGGATTTTCTTGCGGGGCTCAGAGTGGAAAACATACACAAGGTAACACCCCGAAAAAAGCTTGAGTTATGGTGCCATAGAGATCGAGGTTCCCATCCCAACTGCCACAGGTGTGTAACCTGGGAAGATGTTTCCTTTCACTGTACCTCAATAGCTCCATGCGCAAACTGGGCTTGGGCTAATACTTCCAGGGTTACCAGGAAGATTCAGTGAGATGCTATATCAGAAATCTCTAAAACAGACTCCAAACAGTGAGTATTCTGTCTATGGTAGTTATGATTTCAGAAAGACCTCATAAAAACTATAATTTTTCAGCAAGTAGTTCAAACAGGTCATTCTCGTCTGCCTCTAACACTTAACATGCACCCTTCCTGCTATCCAGATCAGGTCCCTTCTCTTCACTCTGCCCTCACCCCCCACCCCCTTTGCCAAGCTACCGGTTACCGCTCATAAAAACCATCACGAGTCCCTGGTTGTGGATAAGGTTCCCTCCTGTCAGGACACCTACCCCTGATTTGTTTTCACTTATTTCTCCTACCATGACCTCGATGTCTGCCTCTGCGCTTTTGCGCTGAACTTAACGTCTCCGTGAGGATGGACCCTGTCTAGTTGGTTCACCTCAGTGTTTGCAGCCCCTGCCTGCAGACTTGTGCATTGTGGGATTTTGATAAGGATGGCTTCCTAAAGAAAAAAATAAAATAAAATTTAAAAAAAGCACAAAGTAGTTGTGTTAACTATTTTGAATTCTTGTAACTGCCTTGAAACCTCAATGAATTATTATTTCTTAAAAAAAAATATGAAATCTCTTCCCAAGAGTTCTAGCACTTTGTCCCCCCATCCCTAGAATGTTGCACAAAGTGATTCCTCAATTTCTTTTTTTAATACATGATTATAAAGTGCATTTGTCATATTTTACACCCTTCTCATTCTTAAATTGACTGCCTATTAATCAGAGAGGTACTAAGGAAGGAGGAACTTCTTAGCAAAAAAGTGTTAATAATTAACTAGCCACCAATTGTACTTTTACCTCTGAACACCAGTTGGGTAGAAGCATTACTCATGTTTTTTAATCTAAAAGTTTCTTACATTTTTATGGCCTGTCCTTTAAGCTTATTTATGATGGTTTGTGACAAAGAGACAACCTTTGCCATTATGATTTATACTCTACCAACACAGAAAACACAGAAGAAAAGAAACTCAAATTAAATCATGGCACCAGATAAGAAAACTCAAATTAAAACATGACATTAAAAAAAATTCAGTGAAAAATTCAGTTTAAGGAACTGACTCATAATTTAAAATTAAAACCCCAAAGAGTGTTACAGACAAAACAATGGAAATACAGAAATTTTCAAAACCCAAACTACAAAATCTAGCATTTGCCAAATAAATGATTCTCAAAGGTTTATGTCTTGAATTTGTGACGTCATGAGATAATGCCTGGCTATTAAAATATTTGTAAGGACATGTTTGTGCTTTTGTTTGAAAGACCAAACGCTATTTTTTTGGGTATAGTACAGTGTTAGTGGTTGCCAGCAGATAGTCAATATTTTTATGTTTTTTTCCTATTAATGCCACTTATCACAAAATTGACCTGGATGTCTGTGATCATTTTTAGTGATCCCTTAAAATTCCCTGATGGTGAGTGCCAATTCTAAAGCTTGATTGGATTTCAGAGAAAGACAATGGCTTCAGAAACAAAGAAATTGAGAAAATTGAGAAGAAAAAATCCTGCCTTTGAACTTGCCCAATGAAAGCATAACTCATGATAGAGACCAAAAGTTAGTTCAATAGAATAAGCAGTCAATAGTTTATACCTAACAATCCAAATACTACACACACACACATATATGCGCATATATACACAATCTGAGCATCAATGTCCAGCTCAAGAATCAGTAATAGAAGACGTTAATACGACCTCAGAACTAATTGATGTTAACTAAGGCCACCTAAGACACAAATATCCCATTAATACTGCCATGTAATTATACAGAACACTGGCTTTGATTTTGTGGGGAACTTGGAAGCAGAACAAATATTGACATTGGGCTTGCAGGTAATATCCTAGACTTAATTTCACATCACAAACTCAAACATGGCAAAACCTGGGTGTCGAACTCATTTGTGAATCACTTCCCAGCTGCAAAAAAAAAATAAAACAGTGCAAAGAATTGGATCCACACACATACACCCTAACATAAATGCCCATAATCCTTTGACCTATCCCCTGCTTTGACCTATCCCCTGACATTTTTGCAAATATATCTGCCTGCTCCATTCCCAATTTTGGTTGCTGTTATCGCCTTGTAACTTGAGTTTTAAAAATACTTGTTACTTGACAATTTTATTTCCTATGTCTATAGATCTCCATGAAAACTAAGTTAAAATGAGTAAGAAGCAGCACAGTATATTAATTTTCTTTTAGTCTTATCAATAAGCCTCCTTGTCTGATGTATAAGGGAGACACACACAAAAAAAACTGGAATTATTTTTTGAAAGGCAGGTCCCTTGTAGTACAGATTCCCCTTTGCCCCTCACTAGGTAAGGGTTCTAGGAACCCATCATCAGTGTATCAACTAGCATTGTTGTGAGAGGCTGTGTTTGGCGTCAGTGAAATTTTTCTGGAGATTCTTTCAGTGTGTCTGCCCTTCTCGTGATGGGCAATTTACATGGACAAACTGCCCACACCATGCTGAGTGTTCAACAGTTTTTAACCAAAAATGGCATAATCCCCATGCTCCACCCTTCCAACTCACTAGATCTCGCCCCGAGCGACTTCTTTTTGTTTCGCTCGGGGCGAGAAAAGTCCTCAAAGGGAAAAGTTTTGCTAACATGGAAGAGATGAAACGAAAAATGGCAAAAGCACTAAAAGGCATCATGATTGTCAAGTTTAAAAACTTTCTTTTGAGAATCGGGTGCGGTGACTCAAGCCTGTAATCCCAGCACTTTGGGAGGCCGGGGCGAGAAGATTGCCTGAGTCCAGGAGTTTGCGACCAACCTGGACAACTTGGTAAGACCTCGGTTCTTCAATTAAAAAAAAAAATCAAAAAATTAACTGGGTGTGGTGGTGTGCACCTGTAGTTCCAGCTATTTGGAAGGCTAAGGCAGAAGGATCACCTGAGCTCAGCAGGTGGAGGCTGCTGTGGCTGTGAGTGTGCCACTGCACTACAGCCTGGACGACAGAGTGAGACTCCAATTCAGAAAAAAATAAATAAAAACTGTTTTTGAGCAGTTGAAAAGCATCTCAATAGGTGTATTGCATCAAACGGTGAGTGCTTTGAAGGTGACTGAAGGTTAAACATGTCAGAATAAATATTCAATTTTTTATAAATAAATTCATGGTTTTTTGGAAGGGTTCCCTTTCATATTCATGGTTGACTTTAATTCTTTAATTCTTTTTTAAATCTAGAACACAAGATCTCCAACTTGTATTCAAAGTTGGTACATGAAAATCTTTTCTTGTATCAAAATCTTTCCTAGTGGACATGTTTTACCCCCAAAGAATATTTGGAATTTACTTATTTGCTTTTATGCAAATGACACTACCTAAAACAAGCTAGACATGATCTCTGTCTATAAAGACCAGGCATTCATAGAGAATGTCAAACTCTGGAATCGGAGCCCTTCACAAAAAGAGGAACATCACCTTCTGTTAGATTTCCATATCTGCTTTTTTCCATACTAATAAGTTTATACTACTGGCTGCAAACACATTAGGAAGTTACTCAATACCACTGATTCTTTATCCAAAAAAAGATAATAGAGTATGAACATGGAATGAAAAAAAAATTTTTTTAAAATTATAGTAGACAAAAGTTGGCACAAATGGAAAAGGATATATCATTAAAATCTAAGAGAGATGACACTAGTGAGTACGCAATTTCTGAGAGTTAGTTGCCACAGTCTTGGGCACAAAACTCTTGTGATTACCTTAGCAGGCTTTGCAGGTTAGTATGTCTGCTGTACAGCAATAACCCTTCCATGATAACCTCTATCAAACCTTGACAACCAGTAGGTTCATTCTATTGGAAATCCAGAAAGTGATGGCAAGAATAGGACCGAGGTTTTTAATAACATAGTCTAACTTGTCAAAAAGGTGCAAAAATTCACACAATATAATTCCCTTGAATTGAAGTTAACAAATCAATTCCCAGTCCTAATTTAAAAAAAAAAAAAAAAGGTAAGGTAGAATAAGCCTACTCAAATTACATCTTTTGAAATTAAACTGTTGTAAAATTGAATCTAGAAAAGTATGGAGAAACTGCAGAATAAAAAAAGAATAGACAAGTATAGAATTAATAGAATGAAGAGAAGCATGGTGTGCGTGGGTGGGTGTTAAAATTTGCGAGTCAATGCTATAAACAGAATAAAACAATGGATCTGGAATGCCTTGACAGATTGGTGCATGGAGAAGGAGAAACTTTAAAAAAAACATATGGTTGGTTTGGTCTTAACACTGTGTGTGAAAGGAAACTTAACTATCCTACTTAAAAATAACTTAGTAACGATACACAAACATTTTCTTAGCAGAGAGGTTATTATTTTGTCTGTTTCTTTGTTTCACTTGTTACCCTGAGATCCCTGGTGCTATGCCTACAACTCTCAGGCCCTAGAAGCCTCTGAGTCAACTTTCAGGAAGTTTGGAACTCTACAGGCCAGTTCACAAACTACTGGGTTATTAAATTAAATTCATATTTTTCAGAGTCAACAGACACTAATATAACAGGGGGATATCGAACCTTTAAAATAATCTGCACGTGCACACCTATGTCCGATCTCTTAGCATTGGTGTGCCTCACCAATTGTGTTCTTGTCTTACTCTGTCTAGCCCCTCTTGCCCGCTGAAGGAGCCTCACAAACCATCTCTAAGCCATTGACTCTAAATGTACATCCAGTAGCTCCACTTTGCCTCTCTCTCCCTCACGGGCTATCCTCTCTACAGTGGGAAGGTCTGTTGGCTCTAACTTCCGAACACACCCAGAGCACTTCTCGCCACTCCAGAGCTGAATCCCTGCATCAGGGGCCGTCCTCACTTGCCTGAATGTCTGCCAGCCACCTCCCTGGTCTCTTTACTCTACATTCTATTCTCAAAACCTAAGCCAGAGGGGTCCTTACATGGGGAAATACTATTTCCCTCCTCTGCTCAAAACCATCGGAGAGTCTCCATTTCACCAGAAGAAAAGCCAAAGTTCTTTCAATGGCCTAAAATGTCCTGGCGGACGCTGTGATGCACTGCCCAGATCCTCTTCAGAATGACTTATTGCCCTGGAGCTGGAAGTGCTGTTGGCAGACAGCCCACAGCTGTCAACGTCTTCAGGGATTGCCTCAGCTGAAGAGTCACCTCACCCAAGGTCACAGAGTCTTCCCAGGGCAACCCAGACCCAATGACCGAGCCATGTGGCGACAGCAAGGCCCAAATGTCTCGACCCAGTCAGGACTATCTGAAGGACACTCTTGGGCCAGGGCTCCACGTGGGGGTCGGCTCAGGCTGTGACTGTGCCTTCATTACTGCGGCTCGACCTCTACTACTGTTCTGCTTCCTCCCTCTCCTTTCCATAGGTCTTCAACCTGATGGCACTCCCTGATAAGTGACCCAGCTCACCCCATTCCCTCTCAGAGTCTATTTCTGGAGAAGCCAGCCAGCCACAAGGACCCTATAAGATGGAGTTCCCTGTAGCTTGTCTGACATCCTATCCCATCCAGCTCCCACACTCACTCTGCTCCAAGTACCCTGGGCTCTGATATTTCTCCAAGAGGACCGACATGCTCTTGCATGCCCCTGCGGGGCTGTTCCTTCTGCCTGGAACACACTTCTACAGACATCTGCACGACTGTCTCCTTCACCTCCTCTCGGTCCGGCTTAAGTATCACCTTCTCAATGAGTGTCCCCTGGCCTACCTGGGAGGGAAACAAGAGGAAAGTTTTAAGGAGGAACCGTTCTCGTTTCTTTCTAATCCATTTGTTTGTCTTTCTGGGTATATATTTCATTTTGAAGAAATGACTTCCCGTGTTTTACAAAGAGTTTGAAAACTACTGCTTAAAATACTTAAGGACAGTACAGCAGTTAAGAACACAGGCTTTGATCTCAAACAGACCTGGGCTTGGATGTCCTAGCACTGCCACTTTGCAGATATGTGCCCTAGGGTCTCTCAGCCTGGGATTCTTCAACTGTGGGAAGGGATAATGATATAACTTATACTTCTTAGAATGGTTGTGAGGTTGAAATGACTTTATATAAGAAACAGACTGTGAAAATGATAAAAGTCTCTGTAAATATTGGGAATTATTGAAAGATGGCCCTAAGGACCACAGGTACACCCCCCTCCCCCCCAAAAAATACACTGGTGTACATTTGCTTTCTGACTTACAGGTCTAAGAAAATATTCTTTTCAACTATGCTCAACTCAGAGTGGACTGGCAACTTGCCACAAATTAGAAAGGCCTCATTCCAAGTTTTACCCCCGAGGGCACCATACCAGCCTAAAAAAATGTCACTGGGGACACCGCAGAGTACCTGTGAGTCAATTATTGTCTAGTCAGTTACACAGCACAAAATCCTAATTCTTTGCTCTTTTTGCATGATTTTAATTATTTCAGACCCTATTCTAATCTCTAAGGAAAGCTTATGTGAAAAAACAACATAGGATTTCAAATATCATCACAAAAGCTTTAAACTTTAAAACCAGCGATACGTCTTATTATCTGAGCTCAGACACCTAAATTTTTTCACATGTATTTTAACCCAAAGTTTTTATATTTACTTCTGTTTCTGTGATACAAAATAACTGTACTTGCCTTAAAAATACGACAGCAATGCCTCCAAAATCTCAACTGTTTTTGTTTGCTTCCATTCATTTTTCATTTGGTAGAACGAAGTGTCCTTGCCTACAAATCCACAAGCTTGAGTGATTTCAGAGGTGATATTGGAGGTCCCCCCGATGATAGACCACCTATAAGCTGGTACTAATGAAAACCACACAAGTAGGTCTAAGATTGATCATTATATTGTGTATCTGCCTGTTCAGATTTATTTGCAGATCTGACTACCGTCCATTGCTTTATTTCTAAAGAGCGGATCGTGTAAGCCTATGTTTAAAAGAATTAATAACAATGTTCATCACAGAGATGTCATTATTAAAAACCATCATTTTGCAATTATATGTTAAAAAACAATTGCACCATTTATTAAAATAATAATATTAAAGAGTAATATAAGGGACAAGGAGAACAGTTAACAACCGCACAGTGTGACTTTGCCAAGAGCTCCTCTTACTACATAAGTAGGGACGGCCCTGGCTGCTTATGGTGGTAGACTGGGCACAATTTACCCCCAGTCCTACAGACCCACATGCTGTATCGGGAAAAATCCCTGCCTAGGGTGAGACAAACTTGAGAAACTGTTTTCTATTCTCATAGCAAGGTGTGTGTGTGTGTGTGTGTGTGTGTGTGTGTGTGTGTGTGTGTGTGTGCAAACTTGAGAACCTGTCTTCTATTCTCATAGTGAGGGGGTGTGTGTGTGTGTGTGTGTGTGTGTGTGCAAACTTGAAAAACTGTCTTCTATTTTCATAGTGAGGTGTGTGTGTGTGTGTGTGCGTGCGCGCGTGCACACGCGCGCGCGAAAACCTGAGAAACTGTCTTCTATTTTCATAGCAAGGTTGTGTGTGTGCAAACTTGAGAAACTCTTCTAGTCTCATAGCGAGGGGTGTGTGTGTGTGTGTGTGTGTGTGTGTGTGTGTGTGTGTGTGTGTGTCTGCGTGCATGTGTTTCCCCTTGGGAAAGTCAATGGGACATCCAATTATGCAGGATTCTCTTTAAAGTGATAATCTGCTAGAAATTGCCTCAGCACTAGCACATTCTCATTGAAGACATCATGCACTCCTCCGGTTTTTCTTCATAGCTTTATATAACTTAATATCCAGGCTGGGGAAGCTGGAAATTTCTTCCAGGTCAAACAACTCCTTAAATCTATCTACAAATTTATTTTCTTTCTCCAACCTGAATTTCATGACCCAGAGGATGACGGTGGTTTCTTTGCACAGGTGGTCAAAGGTAACGAGGAGTTCTTCCAAGAAAGGGTGAGCATAGACCACATCTGCTGCCAAGATATAGTCAAAATTATTGGAAGACCTGGGGAAGTCTTTATCTAACGCTACTCCCCAGGAGAGTTCTTTAACCTGAGGCAAATGCTTGCTTTTCATTTTGGTGTTTCGGGAAATATTATATTGCAGGTTTCCAAGTAATTCAGGTAAATCTGTGGCAGTCACGTGAGCACCTGTGAAACAAAAGACAGTAGAAGAAGTAACCCTCATGGGATCAAGTAAAACAATCCAAAGTTTTAAGCCAGCGTGTACTTTGCAATTCTGAACAATTGTTAATCCCCCCAAAAAGAGTGGTCAATACATACACACAGAGAGGGAATCTCTTTCAAATGGGGGCTAAGGCAGCTATATGTCTCTGCTTAAAGAAAAAATAAAATAGAGACCCATGGTACTTTTGTACACTATTACACTTTTCTGTTTTCCTGGTTGTTTGTTTTTGCTGTTGTTTTCTTCTTGGGGGTTTTGTATGTTTGTTTGTTTTTCAAGTCAGAGTCTTACTCTGTTGTCCAGGCTGGAGTGCAGTGGCATGATCACAACGATCACCGCTCAAGACAGCCTCGTTCACCTGAGCTCAGGCCATACTTCCACCTCAGCATCCCAAGTAGCCAGGACCACCGGCGTGTGCCACCACGCCTAAATAATTTTTTTTTTTGGATGTTTTTGTAGAGACAGGGTTTCTCCATGGTACCCAGGCTGGTCTTGAACTCCTGGGCAAAAGCAATCCACCTGTCTTGGTCTCCCAAAGTGCTGGGACAGGCATAAGCTACCATGCCCAGCCTGTTTTTGTTGTTTTTTATTTATCTACTACATGCTAGGAGGAAAATAATCAAGAGAAAGAAAAATTCAAAATATTTATTACCCTCATCAGAACAATCAGAAGTCATTGATAAAAGAATAGGTACCTCCCTGAAAGAATTCTGAGCCTCAGTCTTGTGAGACCAAACGGGTGTATGCAACACTGGGCATTGCATAGTAGAGCAGGAAGTGCTCATGTGAGAAGGGGAGGAATGAGAGAAGACTTTTCAATGGCATTAAATAGAAAGTATCATGACAGCCGTGTGTATGCCCCACCGTAAGTATAAATCTTACCACCAAAAGATGTCATGACATGTATATAGTGCTCACAAAGTTGAGTCATAGATGAAGGACAGACTATTTAGATGATAAAGATGCAAAGTTTCCAAGATAAAAGTGAATAGTGGTGGCATCCTCAGGAAGAAATTAGGCAGGAGAAAATTTGGTCCCTAAAGTGAACTTTGAGCAGCAGCAGAGCCTGAAAATAATCTGCAAATAAATCTAGGATTGGCCAATTTCATAGCATCACAGAAGCATAGAGTAAGATAAAGAATGGGAAAGCAGAACTAGAAAAGAAGTCTAGTTCAGCTCAGGACAGGACAAAACAGAACCCATTCCTTGGCCATGATGTCACATGCCTCCTGGCATTGATTATATTTTGTAAATATATATATATATAAAATGTAAAAATATTAAAATGAGAGGGAGGTTGGGCATGATGGCTCACATCTGCAATCCCATCCCTTGGGAAACCAAGGTAAGAAGATTGCTTGGGTCCAGGAGTTTGGAACTAGGCTGGACAGCATAGTGAAAACACTGTCACTTTCGGAATACTGACTAAACAAAGCTTTCATATTTTGATATTTGCTTCAAGTTAAACAAGCAGACGAATGATTTTTAACAAAACAAATGACTTTCCAAAACAAAACGTATGTTCCTAGATCAGGAGACTTTCAAGTCTAAATCAAATGGAGACCCTGACCCTATCCATACCAAATAGGATAGTGACTTTGGAAAGTAATATCAGGACAGAGCAATTTGAAAAAAATATTTGGGAGGAATTCAAGGGACTGGATCTTTCCAGTGTTTAGAAGAATAAATTGCTAAATCTTGAACTCCTCTCAAGATTTTTGAGTGGCAGGTGTGCACTTCCGAAGATCGAGGAAATCAAGACAGATTTGAGTAGTGCACATTAGAGAAGGCAGCCAAGTCAAGGCAGTGAAATAGATGACAAAGACAAGATTAAACTGAAACAGGCCCAGGCATACATAGAGACTATCACAGGCTTAGTTAGAAAAGATGCTGGTGAGCGAACTGGGAATCATAAAAGAAGAATGGAGATGAATTGAGAAAACAGATTCAAAGACAAACACCTAAAAACAGAAGATGTGTGATTTTTATGTGATTTCAAATACTCCTCCTCTATTCTAACAGGTGCTTTTTCATAAAAGCATAGCACTTCAAAACCCAAAAGGAATCCACAGCTACATGAGATCATTGAACTAGCATTAAATTCTAAAGTGCATCCAAATCAGCAACAGAATCTGTCTCTGCCTAGTATTTCACACTTCGTCTCTAGCAACCAGGATGCTTCTGTGCACCTCCCATTTAGAATACTTCATCGAAGACCTGTGATTAGAACTTCGTGGGAAGAATTAACATAATAGGCCAGGTGCAGTAGTTCACACCTGTAATCCCAACACTTTGGGAGACTGAGGCAAGAGGATTGCTTGGGCCCAGAAATTTGAGACCAGCTTTGGCAACATAGTGAGAACTCATCTCTACAAAAAAATAAAAATAAAACCATAGCCAGGTGTGGTGGTGCACACCTGTGGTCCCAGCTGCTCAGGAGACTGAGGAGTGTGAATCTCTTCAGCCCAGGGACTTGAGGCTGCGGTGAGCCAGGATCTTAGCAGTGCACTCCAGTTTGGATGACAGAGTGAGATCCTGACCGACTCCCCCTCAAAAAGAAAGAAAAAGAAAAAGAAACCAGTAAGGAGGTTTTAATTGGTAGAGTTTCTTTATGAAGCCCACTCAAACAATATTAAGAAGTTACAAATAGGCCCAGGCCATAGTACAATGGATAGGAAAATAACTGATGATATTTGATCACTAAATTCACTAACCCCCTTTCAATCAAAAATACCTACTTACCAAGTAAACTTGCCACGATGGAGACGAGCCCTGTTCCAGCTCCAATTTCAATCACATTTTTGTCTACCATATTGTATTGTTTTGCATTTGTTTCCAGGAAATAGCATAGAACAAGGGCCTGTGAAAGTTTTTAAAAAAGAAAAATATGGTACTTGGAAAGTCATAATAGAAAGTAGAATTAAACTCTATTAGATACATATGCCACTAATGTTACGGTATGCATGTGTGCACGTGAGAGTATGTGAGCATATTCATGTGTATACATGTACATTGCTCCAGAAAATTCTCACCAAAAGTACACCCTCTGATGGGTCCTCCATTTCTGCTAGGAAAAAATCTTTGGGGATTGTCGGGAGGAAAAAACAGATAACTCAAAATATGGAGTCCAGTTGCTTAGATTCAATCATCTTTACAAAAAACAACTTCTGATAACACTAGTCATTTCCAAGTAGTATATGGAATTGTGGCGGGCAATATTGGTGGGTTGGTCCATCATCCTTCGTGGGACAGTTTTGGTAAAGCAGTGGGGACCTTTTAGAATATTCTGCATGTGAAACTCAGCTAAATTTTATTCTTATTGTTGAGCTCAAATGAAGCCAGTAAAATGGAAAATAGAAATGTTTAGTATTCTAAACTCATATTAAAAAAACTGAAGGAGTAAACAACAATCTTTATTAATCTCAGAATCTCAAAGTCAGGAATAGAATTCATTGGTGAAACTCCAATCATGTGATTTCTAAAATTTTGTGTTTTTTGAGGTCACAAAGTGGGACAATGGAACCTGTTGATGTCTTCCAAGTAGTAGTAGTTCATGGTAATTAACAAAACTGGCTGGAAAAGCACTGGAATGTAAAAACCTTTGAATGAAATTATACCGATGGCCAAACGACAGCTCCATAACAATCTACGCCTTCAGTAATTCGAATCTCATGACCAACAAAATGAAAACTTTCCCAGGAAGTGGTTGTTATCAGAGTTGGAATAAAACATCTTGCCATGATCTCTGTGACCATCTGCTTGTCATCATAGTCTTCTCTGGTCACTGAAAGGAAAAGAAAAAGGCAATGGTTTTATTAGTACATCCATAGAAAAGGCAAAGAACCTGATAGAAATGCATAATTTCTATTTAGTCTAAGTCACTCTTGAATAATCGTTGACTTTAGATGAAGTAAAATAAGGTAAACTATTTGAAAATGACTCATCATATAAGCTAACATTTCATACATCAAGGTGGCAACATCTCGTTTTTACTGAAGCTGAAATTACTACCATTCATTTCTGCATGCTACATGAAACAAGTAATAATTTATATACTTTTATAAAGAAATATATTTTAAGGGACACCTATGAGTTCACATAGAATAAAAGGATCAGTGATGGAATATAAGAACCCAACTCTTCATGTTGACAATGATATAGTGCAATTCCAGTTATTCTGTGTCAGGCACAGTGCTGGATGATGAAAGTACAGTAGTTAGCCAAACAGACATGGGCTCACCCTTGGGAAAACTAGAAATTCATAGACATATTTTATCTGAACTTCAGCAATAGATGTGTTATCTCATGACGATGCCTTGAAGAGTTGTTGGATTGGATGAGAGTTTTTCCACAGTGCCCCCAAAGCACATGGAATTGATGCCCACCTGGACAGAACTTTCTAATAAATGGTATGTTCTTAGCTTTGCATTGATGAACATCTCTGTCAATACTTTGACAGCATGATGATATTAAGAGTATGATCAAATTTTCAGATGACATAAACATCACGGGGACAAGTATTCTAGAAAACTCAATGTGGTGTGAAATATCCTGATGAACTGTAGCAGTGGATTGAACTTAACAAAGTGAAATTTAATATATATAAGACTAAAGACCATATTCAGCTTGAATTTAACAGCACTGTTTGAGGGAGGGAACAGATACATAGATTTAATTGAAAGACTAAAAGCTCAAGATGAGTCAAAAGTATAATACAACTATCAAAAACATTAGTACACCTAGCTCAGGTTAACAACCTAATTTCTAAATTAGGAAGGTAAAGGATCTGTTTTATTTTATGCCAGTCAGATCATACTTGTAGCATCATATTCAGTTGGGGAAGCCCCATTTTTCAGGGACATTAAGAAATTGGAGCAACTGGGGGGTGAGAATTTTGAAACTCAGTCTTAAGAGGATGCTTTTGGGAGATCAAAATGTCCATCACAAAGACAAGAAGGCCTGAGGGAACACAAGAGTTTTCATAAATCTGAAGAAATCGGAAACAGAAGAGAGAGAGAGAGAGAGAGAGAGAGAGAGAGTGTGTGTGTGTGTGTGTGTGTGTGTGTGTGTGTGTGTCCCACTTAAAATTTAGGCAGAACCATGTATCCTCCAAAAGAACTACACCCCTCCAGAAGTGCCCAAACCCACACCCTACACCTCACTCTACCACTATTGCAAACACTGACCCTTGACAGAGATGTAGAGAAAGCAAAGAAATAAAAAATATTCTTCAGCAAGAACCATCTCTTCTAATATTTTTCACTGCACTTCTCCTTAAACAACTGCATGCATTCATATTCAGGAAGAGCTCTGAGAACCAAATAATATTGGTAATATGTTTTACCTGAACTTTAACTTTCATTTCACTATATGCACTTGCCTTGCTAGGACAGGAGGTGTGGGGGGAAAGGGCAATGTTTGCTGTGGAAGTTCTTTAGGGAAAAGTAGAGAACGTTAATTGCTTCCTTGACCTTTAACTGAATTTGTCCTCTTGGGACTCCTTGCATACTCCTTATAAATGTAGCACTTCTTTGACAAGTCACCGAAGGTATCAGGGATTAATAGATGTTAGAGTGCACTAAATCCCAGGAGCATCTTCGAAAGTTCCAGCCTTTGATATAAAAACTTTGCCAGTGAATATTTACTGGTACAACATGACATCTTTGACTTTGCACTTTCTTTTAAAGGTTAGTTGACCAGATTAGTGTTGCTGTACTAACAACCACAGAAGGATAACAAATGAATTCTTGGCTTTTGACCATGTCCTTCTGAATAAACAGAGCTAGTCACTCCTTTTTAAGATTTGCCCCATCATTGCCTTCAGAAGGAAATAAGATTTAAAATATATTGAATATATTTTTATAATTGAAAATCACTTACCGTCCCAAAACACGGGATCTTCAAAAGATTTCATGAGACAACCATAATCACTTCTAACTACATACAAACTTCAAAAAGAACACAACTATATACACTATAAATGATAATGCAAAATTAGCTATACACCTAGGGTGATTGTGCATCATATAGAAAACATTATCAGGTTGAATAAAATTTAATTAATAATGTATGTTTTATTTTAATATTTTCTTTTGCATTTAAATATTATATGAATAATACAGGCACCCTATAAGAAGTAACCCTCATTAAATTAGCATGATATAGCAAAATATACTAAACTTAGCTGATTAAAATAATTTGTGTAAAGGGAACTGTGCCCTTTGTAAGGCCCTCATTGCTAAAATTGTCAAGTCTCTTTTGGAATTACCAATAACAATTAAAACAAAATTTCTTTGTGGCCAGGAAAAATAATAATAATTTGTATAGATATAATATGTGAAAAAAAATTTTTTTTAGAAAGCAGGATTTATTAAGAGGACAGAAAAGCTCCCACAGTGGGAGGGGACTCGCTGGGATTGCCAATATGTGAAATTTAAAAAGCAAACAAAGAACACAATTAATTCCATCTAAAAACTTTGTTTACTATCTTCCAGTAGGAACTTTTGTTTAATGACTTTGAGGGAATGGTTTTAACAGTAATTGTTTATTTAAGTCAAGACATGTTTAATATTAAGTTCTAGCAATAACATTACCCATTTCAAAATGGATAAGAGTCTAAACTGGAATCTAATGAAAAGAGCTAGGCTATTACAAAGCCATCCCCAGAGCAGCCTCATTGTAATAAATAAGAGAAAGCTATGCTCCAAACAATTTACCAAGAGCATGTCCCTCAAACTATATGCTTAGTTAGTTGAATATGGAACTGAATATTGAGAAGATGAGCGAATTAGTTGATAGTCTTTGGTTTTTAGTTAAGATCTGAAGATAAATTTCCTGTAAAAATTAATAGCACTGTCATACAATGGAATTCTAATATACATTTCTGAAGAATAATTTTTCTACATAGTTTCTCTTTATTATCTAGCTCTGAAGCCCCAGGACAACTAACTAAAACCAGATAATGTTACTCAAATGCTGTATCATGGCTTCCCTGTATGAAAAGCAGCAAACTTCTAATAACTGTACCTTTAGATAAAAGTTATCTACTATAATTTAAAGTATTATTTTATTGATGAATTTAATATTACAACATAAATATTAAATGGAGTGTAAATAAAAGATCATCAAAGCATACTATTACAATTATGTTGCTATCTTGGGCTTATCTATTTTAAGGCCTTTTTATATACCAAAAAAATCTTAACACCATTTTCCTGCTATTAAATCTTTCCTGATAGCAAATAAAATCTACCTGGTGCTCTTGTTCTCCTGAGAGTTAAAGGGGTTTCAAGTATGAAGTGAAAATTAGCAAGATTCTGCCACATTATGACAATGATTTTTCTTAAGATGAAAATTCAGCAGTGAACTGACTTTGATGCTGGATTACAGTAAGCCTTCAAAAATAGAGGCATTGTCTATGTTCTTCTCTTTTATACTTTTAAGGTCAATAACAGCAGTAATAAATGGAAGGGTCAGATCACAGAAACGTACCAAAAAAAAAAAAAAACTCTTTAATAGCGATGACAAGTGAATTCAAGCTTCCATTTGAGGGCTGTCATGAAAACCTGTCAGCAAAATTTAAAGTCAAATCTCCTCTACTAAATGAAAGAGGTTGTCATTCAACTGAATCTTCTGTTCAAAGATGAATGTTATGTGCTTCTTAGGAGTGTCTACAGATTTTTTTTAAAGTTACAGATATTTTCAGATTAGTAAACCAGTCACAGGCTTAACCTGAGGTAGACAATTCTGAACACCTCAGCAATGTCAAGGTCTTGGGCCCTTCTGTTAAAACTAATTCCTGAGAAGACTCTATAGATATTTTCAGTCTGCTGGTCTGCTTAGTTTCAAGAATGTACAGAGACTGTAACTCTGATAAAGCAGACCACACAATACTACACTTTTACTTTACAGAATTAAAAAAATCATCTTTTATTGAGATTGCTCAAGATGCAAGTGGGAAAAAAAGAACCCAAATTTGTTGTAAAGTTTGCTACTGGGATTATGGAAATGACAGTCAACTAAACAAATGTCAATGAAACTTGATAAATGCTTCAAAAGATATATTTCTAGAATGCTATGGGAAGCACAACTGGTTGGTTGAATCAGCAGACACTTGAAGAAACATTTGAGCCCAGGGAGTCTTTGGAAAATCCATGGAGTTAGTGTGCAAGGTGGGGTTTGGGCCATAATCCCAAAAGACATAGTTACAAATGCTGTATTCTCAAATGTTGACAAGACCTCAAAAATATAATTTTGAAAAAATAATTTTAAAAGATATTTATTCACATGTTTCAAGAGAATATTTGTTTGACAAACATAAAGACACACAGAACACTTCACAATAAAATAGGCAATAATAATACACAAAATTTGGTAAGTATAAACAGGTATACTATAGATGTCACATGGGTAAAACAATTATGAACAGGCAAATTATATTCATAAAGAAATAGCTTATATGATTTTGGTCACCTGAAATGCCCTATGGACAACCTAAGTCTTTTGACAAAATCAGTCAAAAACCATGATGTAGCTGAGTGTGATGGTTGATGCTCGTAGTCCCAGCTACTTGGAAAGCTAAGACAGGATGGCTCAAACCTAGGAGTTCAAAATCAGCCTAGGCAAACAGGGACACCCTGTCTCAAAAATAATAAAAATAAAAACTCCACAATGGGTCACCACCACATATACAGTCGCCCAAGGAGTTGAGATATTGAGAAATGCTATCTTGAACAAATGCATATGTACAAAAAGGATATCTCTTCATTTACTGAAGAAGTTTCAATATGTTAATGTACACACACAATGCTTACACACAAAGTCAATATTGTGATGTTACAATTTCATGAAGTCAATTTTACCAAAAAAGCATTAAACGTATTAGAATTCTCTAAAAGTCTTTACATCCATGCATCCAGTACTGGAAAATGATGCAAAGATGAAATACATAGCATATCAAATTGTAAAAAATAATGCTAACAATTTTAAATTGTGAAAAAAAACTTTGAAGAAGAAAAAAACTAAAAAAATGTAACATAAGGAAAAGTGCATCACAGGAATCAATCTGGCCAACTTTCACAATTGTTAACTCTATTTGAAGTCTTGCATCAAGATTTGTAAATGCGTTATTTTATTTTATTTTAGGAATGTGGGGTACATATGAGGATTTACTACATAAATAAATCGTGTGCAGGTAAGACTTAGGTTTCTAGTGGGCCCTCTCTCACCTTGTGCATCCCTTATCCCTTCTCTGTCCCTCCTTCCTTTAGTAGTGTCCAGTGCCTGTTGTTCCCACCTTTGTGCTCACGTGATCAGTGATCAGAGCCCACTTATGAGTGAGAACATGTGGTAGTCTGTTGTTTCTGCAATAGTTCTGTAATAGTATGATGGTCTCCAGCTGCATCCATGTTACTGCAAAGGATATGATTTTGTTCTTCTTTGTGGCTGCATAATATTCCATTATGTACATGTACCAAATGTTCTTCATCCAGTCCACTTTCGATGGGCATCTGAGTTGGTTCTAGGTCTTTGCTATTGCAAATAGTGCTGCAATGAACATATGTGTGCAGGTTTTTTTTGTTTTTGTTTTTGTTTTTGTTTGGTAGAGCAATTTATGTTCCTCTGGGTATATTCCCAGAAGTGGGACTGCTGAATCATATGGAAGCTAAATTTTTAGTTATTTGAGAAAAGGTCACACTGTTTTCCACAAAGGTTGAGCTATTTGGTGGATGCATAAGTTCATAGTGTTTTTCGCTTGCCCATAGAATGCAAACGTCACACAATGGTGGACTGATCACAGTTTATCACATTTGCCAGTTCTCAGGTTGACCGATGTGGATTATCTTAGAGTAAAGCATTTAAGTGGTCTCCATCAAAGCCTGATGGTCTTCCTGAACATGGAGAATCACTCAGGTCAAAGTGACCCTCTTTGAAATAACAAAGCCATTTTCTTTCTTTCTTTCTTTTAACTTTAATTTAATTTTAAAGATGTGGAGTACATTCAGGATCAGGCACATAAGTGGTCATCATACAAGTAATGTTTGGGCCTCCCTTTGGTAGCCATTTTGCCTGATTTGATATCAGGTGCCCTTATTGATGTTGTCCCCACTACCCCAACTCCAGCAGTATCCTGCTACTGCCAATCCCTTTCTTATAGCAAACAAAGCCATTTTCTTGCTGCGCTTTCCCTGGCAGCATTCTTCCCATACACAACACAAATATTTTGAGCCACCTCTGCTGTCTTTACTCCTCTGTTAAACACAAACAGAACATGTCGGAAGTGTTCGTTTTTTCCCATTGGACGCTGCATCTTCATTAGCTCACAAATAGCACTAACTTTCTTCAAATCTGCAAAATGTAAGGTGCATTCAGCACAACATTGCCACTCCAAATAACAAACGATAAAGTCCCAGCATCGCAGTGTTGCCATGCTAAAAACAAATGCTACAAACTGATGCATCAACCTAATAGCTTATATTCCCACCAACAGTGTGGTAGCAGTCTCATTTCTCTGCAATCTCAACAACACCTATTGTTTTTTGACTTATTAACGGTAGCCATCCTTACCGGTATTAGGTGGTATCTCATTGTAGTTTTGATTTGCATTCTTCTGATGATTAGGGAAGCTGAGCAGTTTTTTTCATTTGTTTGTTGGCTGCTTGAATGTTTTCTTTTGAGATGTATTTGTTCGTGTCCTTTGCCCACTTTTTAATGGGATTATTTTATTTCTTGTCAATTCATTTGAGTTCCTTGTAGATCGTGGATATTAGACCTTTGTCAGATGTGCAAATATTTTTTTCCTGTTCTGTGGGTTTTCTCATTACTCTCTTGATGGTTACTTTTGCTATGCAAAAACCTTTTAGTTTGATAATGTTCCACCTGTCAATCTTAGCTTTTACTGCATTTGCTTTTGAGAACTTGGCCATGAATTCATTGTCTACTTAATGTCTAGGAGGGTGTTCCTTTTATTCTAAGATTCTTATAATTTGAGATTTCACATTAATGTATTTGATCCATTTCAAGTAAATATTTGTATGGTGATAGGTAGGGGTCCAGTTTCATTCTTCTGCATGTGGTTAGCCAGTTTTCCCAGCACCATTTACTAAATATGGTTTCCTTTCTCCAATGTTTGTTTTTGTTGGCTTTGTTGAAGATGAGTTGGTTGAAGGTTCATGGTTTTATTTCCAGATTCTCTGTCCTGTTCCTTTAGTCTGTGTGTCTATTCCTGCACCAGCACCATATTGTCTTGATTACTGTAGTCTTGTAGTAAAGTTTAGAGTCTGGAAGTGTGATGCTTCCAGCTTTGTTCCTTTCATTGAGGATTGCTTCAGCTAATCAGGTTCTTTTTGTTTCCATATGAATTTCTCTATTGTCTTTTCTAGGTTTGTGAAAAATGATGCTGGCAATTTGATAGGAATTGCATTGAATCGATGGATTACCAAGAATGAACATCTTGATGATATTGATTCTTCCGATCCATGAGCATAGGATGCTTCTCCATTTGTTTGTGCCTCCTCAATTTCGCTGAGCGGTGTTTTTTAGTTCTCATTGTACAGGTCTTTCACCTCTTTGGTTAGGTGGATGCCGAGGTATTTTACTTTTGTGGCTATTGTGCATTGATTTTATATCGTTTTTCTTTTTAGGGCATGGTTCTCAGAAAATACATTCACATTGATTTTCTATGTGGCACTGCTCTTTGTGAAATTCTTTGATTCAATATACACCAACATGAGCATTTCCTATTAAACTTTCCCATCTTCTGTGCTATGTTTCTCTGTTGTTTTGAGTACATGGAAATCTGCTTCTCATACACTCACACACAGACCACAGATTTGGCAGAAACAGTACTGGTTGGTGATCAAACAGCAACATCATTGCATAAGTGCCTTCTTATCCTTCCGTGTGTTTAATTATTTTCAAACCAGTCAGTAGCTTTGCTTGCGTCTTCGGGCAAATTAAGCTTTCATTAAAAACTCCTGGAATTTCATCAGCTGGAAGGAATGCTAATGCAGACAAATAAAGCATTTTTAAACTGAATTTTTTGTTGTTGCCGTATCCCATGACCAATCCACTCATCCGAATTTTCCAACAAATATATTGAGCAGAATTTTTTTTAAAAAAACTAAACTATTGGTAACACCTTGAAATTCACGAATTCACAAATGACTAATTCTAAATTAGTCATTATTATGTGGGAATTCAATTCGATGTTAGATGTTTTAGACTTTAGGGAGTTTGATCTGTGGGAATTTCAACATTTGGGATTATATCATTCAGTATTGTGTCTTTAGGAACTATAATTGGCACATACAATGTGCATGTTGGGGCATTGTAAACAATAAGCCTGAAGAAGTAGGTTGGGATTAAATTTATCTGCAATGTTGACCTTTGTCCTATAAACTGAGAAGGAGCCAATAAAGATTGTTAGAACAGAAATTGACATGATCAGATTTGATTTTTAAGAACTACATCTGACAGCAGTAGCTGAAGAACTGGTGACCTCAGAAGCTAATTAGAAGGCTGTTGGAACAATCTAGATGAAAAACGACGAAAGTCTGAATGAAGGCAGCAGCCTTGGGTGGAGAAGCCAAGTATGCACTTTTGTACTTTTGAAAGGATGGTGTATGCCTCTCCTAGAAGCAAGAATTGACATTGAAACTTCACATTCAGATCAAGTTTTAAAGACACTTGAGCTAGATTGGTATACTTAAGAGTTATTTTTATTCAATATATAGAAAATTTATTAGTCTTATTTAGCAGAGAGTCATTCAGGTTACTTTTTAAACATTAAAATGAGTTAATAAGATATTCTCACGTTAGCAATTATATGCACTATAGTACTCCCAATAGTAAATATTTGCCTCAGACTGTAGTTTGATAGGTTTCTTATGCAGTGATAGTATTACTCGAATAAATTGATTCTTTATATATTAATGCAATATTGTTTATAAAAGTCATATTACCCATTAATCCGACTCTGCAATTATTTATAAAGATCCTCCTGAAAGATTTTCATGTGATAACTTGAGTAGAACATTGTATTAGGTCCTGAAGGGAGTCAACTGACTAGTGACCAGAAATACAAGATCATCACTAATCAGCAAATTTAAGACTAGCCAGTAGGCTAAGTTATAACTAATTCACTCATTCATTTAGTATGAATTTGAAGATAGACCAGCACATAAGTGCTATAACAGAGGCTTAACTAGACAGCTCAAAAATAGAAAAAGAAAGTTCCACATCTCAGAGAGCTCAGAAAAAAAGTTTCTGAACCTCGATGATTATTAGTTCGTCAGTCAAATAAGAGAAAGGAAGACTTGTCATACAAAGGAAATGACATGTGAAAAAGCCCACTGGTAAAAAAAAGTCTCAACAGTTTTCCAACTGGGGAAACTCCGAGAAGTATAATACAGGATAAGTGGGGATAGTATGAGATAAAACACAATATGCCATACTAAGAAGTCTTGATTTTATCCTGTAGGAAATAATGAGGCACTGAAGAATTTTAAGCAGAAGACAAAAGTGACAGGATTTGAATTTTTAAAAGATCATGCAGGCTACAATGTGGAAAAAGAAGTAGAGAGGGTAAAAAAAAAAAAAAATAGGGGAGTTAGCCCAGAGTGAGACAGCCAATTAAAAGGCAGTTAACAACAGTGAAGAGCAGAAATAAGAAAGACCTGAATCAAGGCAAGTGATGACGGAAATGGGACAAGGGGTAGGGAAACATATTAGGGAAGCAAAATCACTGGGATGTAATGATGGAGTGTGTGAAGGAGAGGGAGAAGACAAGGATGATTTCGGGTTTCTGGGTAGACAGGGAAATTATGCCATAAACTGAAAGAGAAAATACAGGGCTCTTGGGGGCTTGGTGGCTCATGACTATAATCCCAGAACTTTGGGAGACCAAGGCAGTATGATCACTTGAGATCAGGAGTTCAAGACCCAATCTCAACAAAAAAATTAAAAATTTGCTGGTTATGGTGGTACACACCACTCCAGTTACTCAGGAGGCTGAGATAGGAGGATCACTTGAGGCTAGGAGTTTGAAACCACTGCAAGCCATGATTGTGCCACTGTACTCTATCCTGATGACCGACTGAGATCTTGTTTGAAAAAAAAAAAACAGGAGAAGAAGAAGGAAAGAAGGAGGAGGAGGAGAAAGAAAGAAGAGGAGGCAGTAGGAGGAAGGGGCAATATAGGTGGAGAGGAAAATCTGCAAAGAGAAATCATTTTAATGCATATTGACCTGGCATGATGTGCCGGTCATGGAGGTATGCAACTCAAATTAAGAGAGCCTGCTACAAGGATCATAGGTGTCCAACATTGCCAGCCGCAGTCACTTAGGCTCTTGGAAAACCATACGTGCCCCTGGGGCTGCCTACCAAAGCCAGCTCATTCCCACCTTATACAGGATACTCTACTAGTAGGCAGCTTGCCCATGCATCTCCATGGGTCTGCCCGAGACCCTCTTAGAACTACATTACAGTTGGAGGCTCTTCCTACCTTTCTCTCTCTCCTCTCATGGGCATTGGGCCTGCATCGTGGTCTGAAGGCTCTCACTGTCTGTTTCTTCCCTCTTTATCCTCCACAAAGATTCCCTCCAATAAATTCCTTCCATTTTAGCATCTATGCCTTGAAGGACCCAAACTAACACAAGGCAGCACATAGGATGTCAAGCAAGCAATTAGAGTGATGGATTTTAAAATCACTGTGCACAGGATTCACTGAACAACTAAACCCTGGGTCAGGATGAATCTGCTTCAAGGTGGCAGACACTCAGGACACCCCACTATTTTTTTAAAGACTTGTCTTACTCTTTGGGCTAGGCTGGAGTGCAGTGGCTTGATCATGGCTCACTGCAGCCTCGACCCCCTGAGCATAGGTAATTCTTTCACCTTAGCCTCCCAAGTAGCTGGGACTACAGGCACATGACACCACATAGCCAGCTAATTTTTGTATTTTTTTGTAGAGATGAGGTCTCACTATATTGCCCAGGCTGATATCGAACTCCTGGACTCAAGAGATTCTCCCACCTCAGTCTTCCAAAGTGCTGAGATTACAGGTGTGAGTCACTGTGCCCAGACAGACTCCACTATTTTATAACACATTGCTATATGTGCTAACAGTTAGAGCTCTAAATGTTGTCATGAGGCAGAAAACATAGGATGTGTGGAATCAATCATATGGATGAGGTGTTAGACACCTTAGATTATAATGTAACATTAGACACACATAGAGAGGAATTTTTAGCACCCACCATGGTCCTAATTTTAATCTGTGTATAAATAAGTGACATCTTATAATTCTTGTATCTTCATGCCAGTGTTGAAATATGAGCACTGAGCTACAGGTTAGCTTCATCCTTTCCAAGCACAAGATACTAAGTATAAAAGAGTTAGGACAGGAAAAGTCAATATCCTCAGGACTTGAGAACTGAGTGTTCCTCTACTTGGTGGAAGCCTTTCCAATAAAATGCCATCTGACTCTGCTCCAGTGGCCCACACTTAATCCCCTTAGTGCTGTGCTTGTGAACATATTTCCAAAGCTTTAATTGACTGTATAGATGATTATGGGGTATGTTTGTTCATGTTGTAAAATATTTTAATACCAATTCTGTCTCAACCTTACCTTGAACTTCTTCCATTTCCTTTGTAACTTGCCAGAGTATTGTGCGCACAGTTGAAACCAAGAATCAGTGAGGATACTGATGTCATTTTATTCCTAGACCATGCATAAATTGCATCTGCATTCCAATCATCTAAATAGTTGGATTCTCTAAGTGATTACACTTAAATGTTTAGGTTTGCAAGAGTCTCTACAATAAAATCGTTTGTGTTTAGAGCCAGGTAAACTGCCAACACTGGGCATACATCCAGCTCTCTTGGCCTGAAGATATGCTCACCTAGGTAGAAGCCACCTGGTATGGCCAAAAAGGGAAAAACCAGGACTATAGTTTTTAAAAAACATCTATACTGTGTGCAGATAAGGAGAGAAAGAAAAGAAACCAAGAAAATTAGATTTGTATTACAACTGCTCTACAAAAACATGGTGATTTTTCTAGACTGTCAAGTATGTACGTCTGTGCTTTTTATCTCAAGACAATGGGAATAAAGTGCCATATTATATTACATAATCCATGCAAAGTCACACTTGATATTTACGACTGTATAAAAATAGTGGGTCAATTTCAAATAACCACCCTAATAGTAGATTTCAAACTTAAATTTAATCTCTTTGCATCTAGAGGTCAAATTACACTATGGATTTGCCTCTAATTAATAGAGGGACCATAAACACAGGTGAGAGATGTTTTTATATCCTAAATCCATCTTTCATCCAAGCATTAGTAAAAACTTGTAGTTTTTACATAAAACTATTTTTCTCTCTCTTGTAAGCTTCTTATCTGAATTGAAATTACTTAGAAATCACATCATACATTTAGTGTACAGTACTTGGGAAAAAAATTTTATCTCACATTGGAAGATTTTAAAAATTGTTGAATGCCTAGTAAATATATTTAACTTATTATCTGTCTTAATATATCATCAGGATCATAAGTGACATAAGTGATCATAACCAGTAGACATTAAACATTATTCGAGATATTTGCAGGTTAGTAAACACAGCCAAGACATAATATGCAATTGATAAAAGTCCTAGCTCCCTTTAAGACATTAATGAGCACTGCAAAGGTAAGACTTTATATTCTATTAATTGTCTGTCTTCTATAATTGGTAAATTACATAAACATAAAATGAATTACCTTTTTGAGCCTCTGGATCCATCAAGTGGTGAATTAATGGATGTCTATATATTGATGTTTTCTTGATCATTTCTTAAAAATTAGAAAACAAAACAATAATATACCAAGTAGTAATGATGTAAAATGTGTGCTGAGTGCTTTTATATTTTCCTAGAAAAGTTTAGCTTCCAAAGTAGCAGAGAAAATTATACTAAAATGTTATATATTTAAAAAGTGTGATTGAAGAAAACCATCTAAACACGATCTAGTACAAATCAGAACCAGAACAAAGGCTTAACAATCAGATATCTTTGAAGCCATCAGAGAAAGAAAACAATCTTCACCAGAAACTACCCTCGCTGTAACAAAGAAAGGCATTGCCTTCATATTGACTAGTAAGAAAGCAATCTTAAAATTTAAGAAGTGATTAAAACATTGGAGGAAAGTTGACTTGTTCCCATCAATGCATCATTAGCATATATGCAGTGTCAAACAGCCTAACCACCAAATGGTCTTCTGAGAAGCTTCTACCTTAAAGAGTCTACACCATCCCAGCAAATATATTTGAAACTGATGAAACTCAAGTATTTTATGCCTCTTAAATGGAGGAGATTATCAGAATAAGCTTAAATAAGCCATTTTCCAAACTTAGAAAAACATAGATTTAATGTTTTACTTCTCAATTTGGGGTGATATAATACATAATTACTGCACTACCCTGAATTAACATAGCCCTCCTCTCTTCCAAGGATCCCAAAACATTTTTCACAGCCACCACACTTTTTTTATAGCCTGCCTCAGAAAATTAGGAGGCAAATTATTTTCCCTACAGCTTACAAACAAAGAAAACCAAAGGTTAAATTATGTTGCCAAGGTTACATACCTAAAACAATAGCAAAAGTGGACCCACGTGTTGCTCCCAATGTAGAATCTCTTCCATTAAAGAAAGCGGTCTTTATTATACATGTTTGCCTGAAGGTCAGTATTTAAATGGTAAGCCTGGACATACCTAAATGAGTTAGCTGAGTTTCTAGGAGGTTAAAAAGTATATCATCCACAATTTTTGCTTTGCTGCTGAGATCTCTGGTAGCTTGAAAGACTAGCACCAAAGCTCACAGTTTACTACTGTACACACTGGCAACGAGTCCAGGCAGACCGGATTAGGATCCCGACAGCTGCAGCCTCTGTGCCTCTGGTTATGCAGCGGGAGGTTGGAATGCCTGTCAGTAAGGGGGTTGAAGAACGATAGGAATATTCCATGTGAGTAGGAATACTCCATATTCTCATGAACGAAGTTAGAGCTAATAGATGAATACAAACCACTCTTGCGAGTGAGTCAAGACTGTTCGGAGGAAGCAATCCATCTTTTAACTTGGATGCCAAGAGTTATTCTAAGACTCCATGGCTGTGATGTCCTATGAAATGGAGGCTACACGTTTTTCATGTCACCTGTCTGCATGAGAACACTATTTTTAGAAGGCGACAACCATGCCAGAATGTGGATGGCATTACTCTGCACCCAGGAATCAAATTACCTTGCTTCCTTCCCGTCAGGACTGAATGGGCAGACAGAGGGTGTATGTCTGTCCGTCTGTGCACCTACACGTATGCATGTGGATGTGCATCTGAGAGACCATGCAAGTTTCCCATGTCACTAAAAATATCCTTACTATAAAGTTACCAGAGGCAATACAACCAAGCACTATTGTAAAGTTAAGCTTAGGAGTGTGAGTACAGCTTCTAAGAGGTACTTTATAGTCCATGCTGTATGAGGTCTGACAATTAAGTTCGCGAGCTCATCCTAGAACGAGTGCTCCATGCCTCATTGCTGAATATCACTACGGTCGCCTTCGAAGGACTCCCCTCGGGAAGCTATGCACTGATGCCAGTGGCTAGACCACAGGTCAAAGCAATTTTGAAACTCTTTTTCTGGAATGGCCATCAGAGCTGTCATCCTTATTACCCTCGATGTTCTGAATGTCGTCAAATGTCTTCTTTTCAATATTTCCTTTATATTCAGGTAAAAAAAAAAAAAGTCATTGGGGGCCAGATCAGGTGACTAAGGAGGGCGTTCCAATACAGTTATATGTACAGTGCTGCCAATGTAAGCGCACGGTGGCAAGTTCACAAACCTAATGGTCAGACCTCAAAAAATAACAACAGCAGCTCTGATGGCCATTCCAGAAAAAGAGTTCCAAAACTGCTTTAAACAAGTGGAGAAGGCATAGGCATCGGTGCATAGCTTCCTGAGGGGAGTACTTCGAAGGTGACCACAGTGATCTTCAGCAATGAGGTATGGACCACTTTTTCTAGGATGGTTCGCGAAGCTAATTGTTGGACCTCTTATACACAGTTAAATGGAATATACTTTTATATACTGTAAAGGCAGCCAAATTTTAGTTATTTCAGTTAATAATTAGCTTGTGATTTCAGGCCATTCGCTGAATATGTTTCTTGGCTTCAGCATGTATAAAAATAAGGTTATAAAAGGCACAAGATAAATATTTGTGAATATTATAGGTAAAAAAACATTCTGGGAAGTTCAAAATTCTAAACAATGCAAACTCTTACTCATAAGCAGCTAACCTGGGGCAGAAGACACTCTCATTCTGACTCTTTAAAAAGTAAGAATAAAAAATTATGTGATGGATAAAAATCATCGCTTTTTCAAGGATTTATTTGAAAGATCATGCAGTCTTTACTGCTAGGTTTCTTAAGATGCAGAATCCCTAAATCAATCATTCGAACCAACATGACAACAATGATAGTTTCAGTTATATTGAACTGTTTGAAAAGTACACATAGAAACTTCTGCCTCCAGTTGTAAGTAGCTTGTGGCAGATCTCAGCTTCAGTTAAGAAACAGAAAAGCAGATATTTAAACACACAAGCACTCCTCCTAGAAGGTATCAGAGGGCTGTCAAGGCAACCAAGAATTACATTCGCTGCTGATTCTTGGTGAAGGCAAAGAGGCTGAAAAGCCAAAGAGAAGACCACAGGAAAGGATATCAGCAGGGCTTCAGGCAATCTCCAGAACTGGGAAGACAAAAGAATAGTGTTTAGGGCTGGCAAGACAGCCAGGAACTGAGGACCCAACAATCCCAGAAAAAAGGGACAGAGAAGTAAGTAAGCCTGACACTCAGGACTGACTTTTTCCTCAAACTATTTACTGATTAAGCTGTTAAGGGCAAAAGGCTAATTTTCAAAGCATAAAGCAGAACCAAGCTCAAAAGGAGAAACACCCCAGGCTTTCAGTGGGTACTCCTGGAAAACTACTTTCCAGGAATTGAGGGGAAGGAAGGTTAGAACCTAGAGTCTTACGAAGACTGAAAGCCAGTTTTGAATCCATTTGGTCCTGATTAGATTGAAGTGATCTTCCCTTCTGCTGTCTCTCAGAATACTTTCTGGAATCCCCTCTAAAGAAAGATCCAGAACATCTACAATTTTTCATATACGATGTCCAGCCAGTATTCAGTTAAAATGTACCAAACAGGCAGGGCTTGGTGTCTCAGCCTGTAATCCCAGCACTTTGGGAGGCTGAGACGAGTGGATTGCCGGAACCCGTGGGTTCAAGACCAGCCCGATCAACTTGGTGAGACCTTGTTTCTACAATAAATCAAAAATTAGTTAGGCGTGGTAATGTGCACCTATAGTTCCAGATACTTGGAAGGTTGAGGCAGAAGGATCGCCGCAGCCCAGCAGGTAGACTCTGGGGTGGCTGTGAGCGTGACACTGCATTCCAGCCTGGGCGGCAGAGTGAGACTCCAACTTGAAAAAAAATGTACTAAACATGCCAAAAAAAAACAGGCAATAGAAACTCATAGGTGACCTAGATATTGGAGTTATTTGACACAGACTTTAAAGGATCTGTAATTAAGATTTTTTTAAAAATATGTTTAAAAACTAGATGACAATGAGAATTATGCCAGAGAACTAGAATCTATAAAACTGAGTCATATAGAAAGAACTGAAAATGGCAATAAGTGAAATAAATAACTCAATATAGGGCTTAATAGCAACTGTAGATGAGGCTAAAGAAAAGATTAATGAGCTGAAAGATAATTTTATAGAAAAGATACGTTTTAGTCATCAACATAAGTCACAGATACACCAACTTCATTTGAATAATAAAAAATTGCTTTGTTGCTGATTATTTTACACGGGTAATTTATTTTATAGGTAAAATAGCACTCTGGAATTTTGAGTTAAAAGATTTAGGTTCAGGTGACACATTTCACTTACTAGATGGGTGGATTTGATAAAGTCATTAACGTCTTTAAACTCGTTCCTCCCCTTGAAAAAAGTTTACACCTTGATCATAAGGTTAAGAGGAAAGGGGATATAATATCAATCTGTTCTATAAATATTGTACCTACGGCACGTTTCTAATGTTCCTGACCATCCCTTCCCCCCTTCATCCTGGGCACACAGACCAAGTAGACATTACATTTCCAAGCATCGAGCATTTCAAGGTGAGACCATATGCTCAGCTCAGGTCAGTTCAGGTTGAGATGGGAGAATAGATTTTTCTAGTCACTCTTTTTTATTTGATTCAGGGAGTACACATGCATATTCATTACGTGGACATATTATGTAGTGGTGGGGATTGGATCGCAGGTGGCCCACTCCCTCGATAGTGAACACTGACTTTCTGCTTGCCCTGGACTTTGGTTCTTTTCCCTTCTAGCAGGTTGCAGTGCAGATGTAGCAGTCCCCCAGTATAGATCATTTAGGTATGATAACACCCAAGGAGACAGCTGAAACTGGGACTCTGAATGACCAGCTGAGACTAGCCAGAATGTTGAGCAAGAGAGAAATAACTTTCTAGCTCATTCAGACCATCGTATAACATATATTACAGCACCTTAACCTTTACCCAGGTAGCACAGAGCAAAACAAATGTAAAATGATCCACTAGTGCCAGTGAAATTAAATTTTTAGCAAAACTACTGTTAGCCCACCTACAAATATATATGCAGAAAACTCCCAATTACAAGTAACTTCAAGGAAGGGGAAAAACATGATAAAGTTAATGCTCCCCCTCCCCACACCCTCAAAAATGTTCTGCTTCAAATACTTCTAGAGAAAATAAGCATTACGAAGAGATTTGAATGCATTTATGTGGAAGTCAGTGTTGACTTTAGAAGAAAGCTGCTAGAGAACACTGCTAGAAGCAGACGACATGTTTGAAATTAGGAAAAAATAATAAGCAAAGCAGTTGCTGCAGTCCAAGTACTGGAGAAATTTGGTTGACAAGTAATTAGAAATGAGAACCTAAAAAATGCATCTAGGAGTCACTCAAAGATTATTGGACGCTATCTGTTTATATTTTGTTTTCACCGGTGAAGATTTTCTATTTGAAAGCTCAGGGAGGAAAACAGGAAGGATGGAAATACTAAGAATGCCAGAAAGACACAGAAGTGGGACAGTAGCGTGGAAAGCAGAGGCCCCAAGCTCAAAGTAATTGGGAGTACTGTCTTCAGACTGTTCTTAATTCTAAGCAACCAGGTCAGGAGTTCTTGTGAGAGGTCTCAGCAGAAGCAATCTTAAAATCACCTTTGCCCCATCGCTACACCATACGTCCATGTAACAAACATGCACGTGTAATCCGTGAATCTAAAATAAAATAAAATAATATTTTTTTAAAAATAGGCCCAGCACAGTGTAATCCCAGCAGCTTGGAGGCTGATTGGAATGCTTGAACCTAGAAGTTTCAGACCAGCCTGAACACACATATAGCTAGGCAGGGTGGCATACCTGTGGTCCTAGCTACTAAGGAGGCTGAGACAGGAGGATGTCCTGAGCCCAGGTGGTTGAGGCTGCAGTGAACTGTGATCATGCCACTGTGCTCCAGCCTGGGCGGCAGTATATACACACATACCAAATAACCTTGGCAGGCCACTCTCAACAAACACTTGTGTCCACAGTAATCAGCTCCTGGAAGCCACTCTTCAAGCTGACCACTTATACCAGCTCACCTCCAGTCCTGAACCTCCAAATCCATTTGCACAGAAGCCAGCTCTGAAAGGTGTTGTTTAAAAGCCAAACACTGTGGTACAGAGATTCCTATACACTTAATGCTCACAGGTAGATTGATGCACCCCATTTAGGTTCCCTAATTATTTGCTAAAACCACAGCAAACGTATTCAAATATGTTCCAGCAGGGAGGTTCCCTCCTGCCATCCTTTTAAGTGGAGCCTGAGGGAAAATGCGAAGCAGTGGGGAACAGGACTAAGTACCTGTGTAAAGCTGCCACTGTTGTGGAATTAGAAACATGGATGTCTTTTCTCTGGGCTAGCTCCAAAGAGGGAATGCATATTGAGAGTGAGTGCTGATCGATATGTCTTTTTCTTTTTTTAAAGGTGGGCAGAAAGCATCAGAAATTGTAAGATCACAGAAACATGAAGAGACGAAGCCTGTGTATACAAGGAAATACTCAATGGAGAAAATACATTGAAAAATAAACCATCAAGTGTAGCCAACCGTATTTTTAAAAACCACACACTAAACACAAAGACTGTGTAAATATATTTAATTTGATTACATCTTCACAAGAAATTCATTGCAAAATGCTAATGATAGAGAATGCATCGTTTTAAATTAGGTCCTCCTTTTTCTTCCCCTTGCATGCCTCAGTTGCCTTCTTTTCTTCCCAAACACGGATCTGGCAGTCACGAGGGTCGGCCTTGCTTCCTCCCCGTCATCATCACTAGAGCTGCTTGTGGTCACACCGTCCTCCTTTACACGCGCAGCTCTCACCGAGTCCTGCAAATCTGAAGAGCTGGTTTCTGACACTTTCGCTGCGTGTCTCCTTTGTGTGTTCATCAAAGCCCAACTTTCAGCACCCTGGCTTGCAGACGCAGCTCGCCACTCCGAGAGGGAGGTCTTCCCCAGAAACCCCCCACCTTTATTCTCTTCTTTAGCATCTGAAAGTCTCTTTCTTTTCAGGCTCGCTGGCTCTTTCAATTTATTTGCTATGCTTCTCTTCTGAGTTGTTCCTTTTGCCTTATCGAGTATCACAAATTCTTTCTCCATAGCAACAGAAACTGCTTCTATCTCACTGGCTTCTTCTTCTCTTTCTTTCCTTAGCATACATGTCACAGCTCTGTTTAGTCTCTGGCTCTTAATACGTTTAGCATCTTGTTTCTCCTGTTGAGCTAATCTAAAGAAGGAATCAATTCGGAGCTGTGTCTAAAAAAGAAAAGAAAAGAAAACAATAAATCATACAAGTAAATAAAGTCTCTAAACCAAATCAACAAGCTCAACATTGATCACCCATATTGGATTGCTATGTCAGAGAATTCACTATCTCCCAGAGCCAGTTCTCTCTCAAGGAATTACTAAAAGTAAATTTCACTTTCTAAATCATGCTAAAGCATACTTAGAGCAGTTGGTCCCCGCACCAAATCTGTCAACCAAATCCTCAGTCCACATCTCAGACATCTCTGTTTAGGGACTCAAAGACCATTAAATATTTTTCTGTAGCCAAATATATCATCTTCTTTTGAAGCAACACAATTTCATGAGGTCTGTTCTAAGCCTACTGTACCCTTCTTTTGAAAACATTATCATACAATACCTCTAGGAGGCAACTTCACAGTGTATATTAGGAGCTGTCAGAAATATTCATGCCTTTTGTTTAGCAAATCCACTTGTTTAGTAGTTACAAGGCCAGGCACAGGGGCTCATACCCGTAATCCCAGCACTTTAGGAAGCCGAGACAGGCGGATTGCTTGATCCCAGGAGTCCAAAAAACAGCCTGGGCAACATAGCAAAACCTCATCTCTATACATTTTTTTAGTTAGCCAGTTGTGGTGGTGCATGCCTGTAATAAGCTACTCAGGGGGCTGAAGTGGAAGGATCACCACTTCCACTTGATAGGGGTTGCTTTGAATTGTAGGTCATTTTGGATAGTACTGACATCTTAACAACATTGAATCTTCCAATCCATGAACATGAAATGTTATTCCATTTATTTTTGTCTACATCACTTTCTTTCAACTGTGTTTTGTATTTTTCATTGTACAAGTCATTCATCTCCTTCATTAATTGCTAAGTATTTTGTTCTTTTGATTATATTGTAAATGAAATTGTTTTCTTAATTTCATCTTACAGGCTCATACCTGTAATCCCAGCACTTTAGGAAGCCGAGGCAGGCGGATCGCTTGATCCCAGGAGTTCAAAAAACAGCCTGGGCAACATAGCCCAGGCTGTATAATCATCTCTATACATTTTTTTTTAGTTAGCCAGTTGTGGTGGTGCATGCCTGTAATAAGCTACTCAGGGGGCTGAAGTGGAAGGATCACCTGAGCCCAGTAGGTCATGGCTGCTGTGAGCCGTGATCACTGTAATTGTGCCACTGCACTCCAGGCTGAGTGACAGAGTGAGACCCCAACTCAAAAAAAACTACAAAAAAGTTACATATGAGGAAAATTATATGCCTAATGTTCATCACCACATTATTTATAAAAACCTGAAAGTTAAAAGTCCAGCAGGTAAACTGAATTAATTGATTTTAAATATCTTTCATGAAATATAATCTGGTCATCTGAAATTAAGAAAACTATGTCATACATAGAAAAAGAACTTAAGCTAATAAGCAGAGGAGAGGGAGGATTAGACATATCATGTTGCATTTATATATGGCAACAAATAGGTGTGGGAAATTGAAGAACAATAAAACTACATGTTAACATTGGTGTTAGGGAAGGTAGATAATGAGTAGTTTTAATTCATTTCCTTCACTTTCTAATTTTGGAAGAATAAACACATTAAGTTTTATAATGAAAAGGAAGAAAAGCATTATAACAAAATATATCTGAAATTAAGAAGTAACCTGTCACTAAGCCAAAAGCTTTCCTTCTTGGTTGATTGAAAATGTTTCTAAATAAACAAGGAGAAACTCCTGGAAATATCTGTCTTGCTCATGTTTTTTCAAAAGTAACCAAACCTAATAAAAAATGGTTTAATTTAAATATCTTACCTCAAAAATATGATCTCATTTCTACTAAGTGATTTATTTACATGTATGTTTTGTGGATTGCTTCCAGTGTGGGTGAAGGCTTGTTTTTTCTAAGTGGGAACATATTCAGAAATAATGCATTACATAGTTACCTAGGGGAACTGCAGGCCTCATCCAAAATCTCTCCTACTGACATGTAACAATGACTGAACTTATACCTTTAAAGATTCATTTATAGAATTTATTTATTTATTCACTTATTTATTTAAAAGACTAGAAACTGGGTCACGATGCTGCCCAGGGTGGCCTCGAACTCCAGGCCTCAAGTGATCCTCCTGCCTCAGCCTCCCAAAGTGCTGGGATTACAAGTGTTAACCACCGCACTGGCCATTTGTAGAATTTTTAAATGGTAGTGTGTATGGAAACTTTAATGATCAGAATAGCTTTGGATCGGACACTTCCTAAACTTTTTTAAGAATGAAAGTAGCTCTGATGGGGTAACATATTTAATCAAAAGCATTTTGGTGCAAAATCAATTATTAGATTTTTTTGAAAGCCAAAATGAGTAAGAAAGGACCTGAGCCGGGCTCGGTGGCACAGCCTGTAATCCCGCGCCTTCGGGAGGCTGAGGTGAGTGAATAGCCTGAGCCCGCGGGTTCGAGACCCGCCTGGGCAGCGAGACCTCATCTCTACAATAAATCAAAAAATCAGCTGGGCATGGTAGCGCATGCCTGTAATTCCGGCTACTTGGAAGGCTGAGGCAGAAGGATCGCCGGAGCCCAGCAGGTCGAGGCCGCGGTGGCCGGGAGCGGCCATTTGCACTCCAGTCTGGTGACAGAGTGAGACTCCAACTCAAAAAAAAAAAAAAGAAAGGACCTGAAAGTCCAGCCCTAAGTACAATAATATAGGCAATAAAGGCAAAGTTCAATTTTTCTCTTTTCCTATTTTCCTCTGTTATCTCATCTTAATTACAAAATGTAAAATAAAAGAGCTAACTGGTCTTTAACTGTCAGTCAACTATAGCCTTAGTAAGTTCACCCTCCATCCTAAAGTTAGGAAAAAAGCCCACCCGGATTACCTGTTGGGCGTTGAGTTGTTTTAATACTGGAAACAGAGATTCATCTGTCTTTGTTCTGTTCCAGCCGAAATACCGCTGACAGAATATGCAGGTAGTTAAGATTTATAAATGTTTTGAAAGATACTTAGATGAGTGAAATCAAAAGGCCCAAAGAATCCACTTTTGATTCTACTCCCTGTATCTCCCAAGGTTTTCATATTTACAAAGACTAGAGTGGTAAAAGAAAGGAATGGCAAAACAAGTCCCTCCAGCACAATCATCTGGCACTACGTTCTTCTCAATCCTTGAAAATAAACATGCCTAAATCCCATCTTAGGACATAAGAGACTCGTGACTGTGAAACAAGGTTAACCTGGAACGAAAACAAGTTTCAGATATCTTACAGACTTCTAACTGAGAGGAAAAAAAAACTGTAGCGAGATTAAATCTTATACAAGTCGTAAAATATCTATTCAGATGATTAAACACACAGAAAGGAAAACCAGTAACCAAAAGTACAAAATTAATCAGTTTCTATTCTTTCAGGATAAAAGTATGTGGTTGTATCCATGATGCTTATCACTGCTTCCCTCAAATAAAGATCCTCTCTAAAACTAAGGAGAGGTGCCAGAGCAGTGGTGCAGACCTGCAGTCCCAACTACTTGGGAGGCTGAGGCAGGAAGATCGCCTGAGCCCAGGAGGTCGAGGCTGCGGGGAGCTGTGATCGTGTCACTGCACTCCAGCCTGGGTGACAGAGATAGACCCCATCTCAAAAAACAACAATTTAGAAAAGGGGGAAATTAATGAAAAGGAGAGTTTTAGATAAATGGGATATTAAGAGAAAAAAATGATCCAAGTTCCTGTTTTCTGCTCCGTAAGTTTTAAACCAAAACAAATTTGGCTCAGTGCTCCTCTCTGTTTTATGAAGTCAAAGGATATTCTCTAATCTTGTCAAGGTCAGGCTTCCCCCACAGAAAGGAGCCCTTGGAGTCGTCCACCACCGGTTTGAGGTAAGCATCGGCAATAGCTGGGTTGGGAAAGCCAGGGGCGAGCTGCAGCTTCCGTAATTTTTTTTTCACTTTGGTGTCAAGAGGATTAGGTCTTATCTTCGTATTCTTTTGAGCTTCATGCCACCACTCTCTACAGGGTAAAGAAATTAACTAAGACATTACAGTTGATGCACTACAGAGTTAAAGTTAGAAAATGTAAACATAAGTACAGAATACTAAATTCATTATTATTGATATTATTAACCACAGTGTATGAGGACAAACATTTATTGAATATTTACTCTGTGCTTGGCACCGTTCACATGTTCAGAATTCACATGTTCGATAATCACACAACTGTCTTATCATCATCCTTACCTCACAGAGGAGGAAACTGAACTCAAAAAGGAGTAACTTGTCCTGGATTTCACAGCTGGACTTGGTACATCAGACCCTGACAATCTTCCTCAAGAGCTTACACTCATAATTACAAAACCACAAAAGCCATCACTTCTCTATGTCTATCTCTCAGCAGTAAAATGAAAGTAGCGTATCTATATTATTTATCACAAATCAAATAAAATAAGGGATACAAGAGTATTCAATAAAATGAAAATGTGAAAAAATATAAATATGCCAAGAACATGTTACATTTTAAAAACATTAAACATAACTCTACTTGAAGTATAATCCCAATTTTAGAATAAACATATGTATGAGGGGGACCCAAAAAAACCCCAGAATTGTCTTTTGGAAAGTGAGTCCCTTATAGTACACTCGGAATTTGTTCTTCAGATCAAACAGTCAACCAAAGTTTTTATCTGGAAGTATTGAGAAAGTTGTGGTCACAATTTGTGGAAGAAACGTCCCACATTGTGGCAAACAGGTGACTGATTCTTCCACCATGAAAACACACCTGCCCACACTGATTTTACCAAAATCAGAAGGACTCTCGTGCCACACCTTCCCTATTCACCAGATCTCATTCCAAGAGACATTTCTGTTTCCCTGGAGGAAAAAAAAAAAAAAAAACCCTCAAAGGGAAATTTTTTGTCATTGTGAAAGAGGTAAAACAAAAAATGGCAGAAGCACTAAAAGGCATCAAAATTGATGAGTTCAAAACCCTTTCTGAGCAGTGGAAAAAGCAACTTGACAGCTGCATCACATCAAACTGGGAGTATTTTGAAGGTTTCTGAAGTTTAAACATGTAAGAATATTCAATTTTTATAAACGAATTCTGGTTTGGGGGCGTCAGCCCCTCACATATGGATAAAGAGAGAAAAAGATATTTAAAATAATTAATAGGTCAGGCGTAGTGGCTCAAGTCTATAAACCCAGCACTTTGGGAGGCCGAGGCGAGAAGACTGCCCAAGCTCAGGGGGGTTCAAGATCAGCTTGGGAACTTGGTGAGACTTGGTCTCTACAATAAATAAAAAAATAAGCTGGGTGTGATAGCGTGCACGCCTATAGTGCCAGCTACTTGGAAGGCTGAGGTGGATGGACTGCCTGAACCCAGTAGGTCGAGGCTGCAGGACCGTGCCACAGTACTCAACCTGGGTGACAGAGTGAGACTAGACGCAAAAATAAAAAATAAAAATAAAGTGATAAATAACAGTATCAACTATTATCTTGCTGTGTGCTAGGCAATATTCTAAGCGAGAGCACAGCTGTTCATTTTCTCCTTTATATTTCATTCGTTTTCCAACTTTTTCTAAGCCTGACTTCTTATGGCAGGTCAAAGACAGCCACGCATTCTCCCACACTCCTCCCATCCAGAAGTGGGGTCCATGTCGCCTCCCTTGAGTGGGCGGGGCTCTGTGACCGACTGTCCCGAGCAACAGGCAGGAGGTGACACTGTGCCAGGCCCTGGAGGCCGCCCCTTCCGCCTCCCGACTCTTGGAGCATCTGCTCCTGGTGCTGGGAGGAAGCCCAAGTTCACCAAGAGGTGCAGATGGAGAGGCCCCAAGGCCCCCGGCCACCGTCTGGATGAGCTCCCGGCTGACAGTGCCACCCTGCCAGCCATATGAGCCATCTTAATGTGACTCCCCGAGCCCAGCTGGGCTGTCCCAACCTTCAAGGAACAGCCTCTCCCACGAGGCCTGGCCAAACCTTAGATTCCTGAGGGACCTCGATGACTGCTGCTGTTTGAAGCTACCGAGGTGTAAGGTGGTCTGCAAAGCAGTGACAGATGGCCAGAAAAGTTTACAATTACAAAAAAAAAATGGCAAAAAAGCGAATAACATAAACACAATCCTCACCAATCCATGCACTCAGTGGAACCTAAAAGTCACCTCTACCTCACATCCCACTGCAGCACACGCCTCCTACCTCGGGCAGGATTAGGGGATTCACAGGCTGGGTGCCTCGGCCAGGGTTTCACCTTGCCGACGCAGGAGTGCCATCTAGCGTTGGAAAAGACTAACGGCGGTCTCGCTGCAGTAACAAAACGCAAAAAGGAAAAAAGGACTTCTCCCGGTCGCTTGTACAACACTGTTCACAGGAGTGCACGGGGGGAATACCTGCAACTCCCTCCACCTTTACTTTTGAATGTTCGTCTTTGAAGTAGTCCTCACGACTGCCGGCCAAGAAACTCAGCACAACACGGTGAGCTCACAAAGCCAAAAGCAGCAAGAGGGCCTGGCGCTCAAGGATGAAAGGAAGAAGGCATCGCTCCGCCAGCTGAGCTGGGGGGAGACAGTAGGGAGTGGTGGCAAGTGTGATGAAACTGAAAGGATTCGTTCCCGGGTAGAGGCTGATTGGGAGATATTTGGGGAGTAGGGCACCATATATTCTGAGCTCCTTTTCTTCCCAGAAGAATCCATAATTTTTGTCAACTCTTCCCAAATGGCACTGCTGGTCAATTCAAAATTAAAACTCTATCGAAGAACACGCTGTGAGGGTCAAACCACGGGAAGCTAAGGCTGAATTCCACCTGCAGGCCCAAAATAGCTCCCACTTCAAAGAACAAGGGCCTGGTCAGGAGTTGAGAGCAGAAAAGAAGGAAACAACATTCTAATTTGACTGGTTCCCTACCCTTCTCCCTGCTCTTTAACTCTGCCTTCAGTCTAAGCCTCCTGAGCCAGGCAGGGCTAAGACTACTCCCACCTGGCCTCAAGGAGCTGGAAGACCAAAAGCAGAAATGCTAATGATGACCACAAACCACAAACAATTCCACAGGCAACAAACGAGCAGAAACTGTTAAACAAAGAAAAGGAAAATGGCATAGACACCTTCACTAAATCAGAAATGCAACCTGTCAATAAACACGAGAAAAAATTCACCAGTAATTAGGAAACCAAATTGAAAAGTCAAATGCCATTTTCATTTCTCCTTAAATAATAATTAGATAAGAACCCAAAGATATATGTATAGGACACCCAGATCAATGTTTGTCTACGCTTTTAAAAAACGAGAGAGGTCAGGCAGGTGGCTCACATCTGTAATCCCAGCACTTTGGGAGGCTGAGGCGCAAGGATTGCTTGAGCCTGGGAGTTGGAGACCAGCCTAGGCAATATAGTGAGACCTTCCTTTGTCTCTGGAAAAAAAAAAAAATTAGCCAGGCATAGTGGCATGTGCCTGTAGTCAGCTACTTAGGAGGCTGAGGTGGTAGGATTGTTTGAGCCCAGGAGATGAAGGCTGCAGTGAGCCGTGATCATGCCACTGCATTCTAGCCTGGGTGACAGAGTAAAGTCCTGACTCAAATAAAATAAAACAACAAAAAACTGAAAATAACAAAAGGCATTGAATTAGATTAATCATGATAGAACCAAAACCAGATTACCTGAAGCCATTAAAAGCAATTGTATAAATGCACACATGGTTAATAATGCGCCTTGTTCTATCATCATATGGGTTACAGGCAATATAAAAAGTATACAGCATCATCTCATTGTTGTAAAAAAATATGATACATATACCTTATATGAGTATTCGTGTATATATAATGTATATGAATGTACATGTGCATAGAAAAGTCTAAAATTACATAAACAAACACAAACTGTAATCTTTTTAAACCACATTTTACAATTTTTCTGTTAGGTATTTATTTTATTATTTGTATAATAAAGTTATTCATAGTTTTTCAAGTTATTTACCTACCATGATCTATGAACTACCTGATAACTTACCCCCAGTATAACAATTTCCTCAACAATAAGAAATTATAAAAAAGAGATAAAGTATAAAATAAAATATAAAGAAAGTCAAATAAAGTATAAAATGCAATACCCTGGTATGCATGCTGAGTCAAGAGGGCCATAATCATTACAATGTTGTGTTTTATTTCAGTGATTCTTCAGACCAGAGCACCATCATGTTTTTATGGCACAGGAGGTGTAACTGGCAGGAACACGAAAGGATGGTTAAATCAACTACCACCCAGCCGGGCAGGATGACTCATGCCTGTCATGCCAGAACTTTGGGAAGTGGAGGTGAGAGGACTGCCTGAGCCCAGGGATTTGAGACCAGCTGGGTCTGATGGCACACGCCTATAGTTCCAGGTAGTTGGAAGGCTAAGGCAGAAGGATCACCTAAGCCCAGCAGGCCGAGGCTGTGGTGGTTGTGAGTGTGTCACTGCACTCCAGCCTGGGCAACGGAGTGAGACTCCAAGTCCAAAAAAAAAAAATCAACTACCACCCAAAATTATCTCATGACAAATGGATGGTTAAAAGATGCCATCATAACCCTGTGACTATACCAAAGATAACTGTGTTGTAGTTTTAGAGATAAAAGGATACATTTTACAGTATATCGATTTTTTTTTAAAGATGCCATCAAGCACAAACCTTAAGAAAGAACTCCTTCCACAGACATACTCATAACTCCTACCATCTCAGAATCTTCAATACTAAAAAATGTACCCCGAGGATAGCACAGCTCTGGGTTCTGGATGGACCGAGACTCCACCACTGAACAATCACAATATTCACATGGGGAGAAGCAGGACAGCAGCGCTGGGTGTGAAGGTCCTGGCCTTATGTTTCCAAGTCCCTTCTTGGCTGACCTCTCAGAACAGGAAACACACAGAAGGTCAGCCACTGCTGCTCCACCAGCGCCCCCAAAAGCATGGGAGCCCAGGGTCGGCCTGTGACTCACGACTCAGTCCTCACTCCTATCCGGAGGCCAGCAAATGCCTGACACACAGTAGCTACTCAAGAAATACTTGAGTGGATGAAATGGCAACTTCTACACTCCTGTGAAATCCACAGTATTGGTTTTGTACCCTTGAACTAGGATAAGTTCAGCACCACTAAAAAAGAAACTGACTTCATCAGAACTCAAGAAAAGGGAAAACAAGCTTTAGCAACCCCAGCCAATACCTTTTGCTGCTTTCTCAATGAACAATGATTTGTGATGGTTCATGGTGCAAATGGTTCTGTTAATATAGGTATTTATATCAACATCTGATTTACAGAAATCAAGAAAACACTTACGAGAACTTTAGGAGAGGTTCCAGGCCGTGTCCTGGGAATTCATTGAGAATTTCCATGGCTGTTACACAACCTACAGTTGGTATCCCTTCAGTATAATCACTTCCAAGCAGATAGGCCAAATTTATTAATTTATTCCGGTCCAATCCTGTAAGAATCACGGTTACACTTTTCTTAATTTTTATTTGATACAGCTTTATTACATAACATTTATAAAGATGTTTTTATATAAATTATATAGGTGTACTGCACCTACATGTTGGTTGCAGCATAATTCAACCTAAATGCCCATCGACTGATCAGTGCTTAGTGAATATATGGTATGTGTATATACCGCGGAAAGCTGTACATCCATAAGGAAAGAGCAAAGTCATGTCTTTTGCTGCAACTTGGATGGTATTGGAGACCATTACCCTAAGTGAAGGCAGGAATGGAAAACCAAACAGTGCATGTTCTCACTTATAAGCTAAGGGTCTGCAAAGGCATACAGAGAAAGGACACTGGAGACTGAAGAGGGAGGACAGAAAGGCGGGAGGTATGCAAAACTGCCAATCAGGTACAATGTCCACTAATGGGGGTGATGGGGACGCTTAAAGCTCAGACTTCTGCACCGCCACACAAAGTAGCCATCTGTACTCCTGAAGCTATCAAAATAAAGAAAATGTTTAAAAATATCGTATAGAGGTGTGTGTGTAGCTTCATTTGACAACCAAAAATATCTTACTGTTTGAAATAGATTCTTTTATAAAATGGCATTCTGTTAGTATCTTTAAAGTTTCATACATCCTCACAGCTTTAAATGCCCTCGACATGCTGACCCCTACATACAGCGATCTAGCCTGGATCTCTCTGAACCACAGATGCATATTCAACTAACACCACCTCCACTTGGGTGTCTAACAAATGGCTCAAGTTCAGCACATCCAAACCTGACCTCTTCGTTTCTCCCTCCTCACTCTGCTCCGTCCTTACCTTATTTCGGGCAGGTCCACTTGCCTAGCTGCTCAGGGCCTGGAGTCCTCCCCGACCCCTCCCCTCCTCTCACGCCCCACTCCCAATCTGCCCATACACCCTTGCCCAGCACAGCAGGCCTACCGGACTTTGGGCTCTTCCTTCTCTCTGACATTAACCCTGGACACTCTCCTCCTCCGCCACTCAGACTGGCCCCTTGCTTTCCTAGAACACACCCTACAAGCTTCTGCCTCAGGGCCTTGGCACTCCCTAGTCCCAAATATCCATCTACAGCACTGACTTCCTATTCCTTTGGCCTCTGCCCTGAAGTTAAATGAGTGAAAACTTTTTCTGAAACAGCACCTGTACTCTCAATGACTAGCTCACTTTCTTTTCTTTTTTACTGCTATGTTTTTCTATATGACACACACCACCAACTGTCAAACTACAATTTATGTATTTGTTTAACACCTGCTTCTCCTACTAGACTATTTTATTCCCCGCTGTCTCCCCTTTGTCAAGAACAAGGAGCATACAGGAGCCACTCAATATATATATGCTGTCTCATGCCTATAATCCTAGCACTTTGGAGGACAAGGTGGGAAGATCGCTTGAGCCCAGGAGTTCAAGACCAGCCTGGGCAACATAGTGAGACCTCGTCTCTACAAAAAAAATACAAATATTAACTGGGAAGGGTGGTGCACACCTGTGGTCCCAGCTACTCAGGGGAGCTGAAGTAGAAGGATCGCCTGAGCCCAAGAGGTGGAGGCTGTAGTGAGCTGGGATTGTGCCACTTGACTCCAGCCTGGGCAACAGAGTAAGACAGGTGAATGGAAGAATTAAGATCAATGAAGATCAATGCCAGAAACACCCATATGTGCCCAGGAACAAGAACGACTGCCCCCTGCTGTCCCTCTCCACCATCTCCAGTTCATTCTGGAGATCTCAGGTAACCAGTCAAAGTCTAACCAGGTCAGAAGATGATTAAACTACCTACACATACCAAGATATTAACTCCAATTTTAAAAATCCTATTCCTCTATAGAAGCAAAAGAACACTTACACGAAAACTTGTGTAACCCTACCATTTCCATTCTTGCATCAAATTAGTTCCTTGGGGGAAAAAAATTCATAAGACAAATTCCGAAGGTACATTCCAGAAAGTAACTGTACTCTGAAGTCTTACCTAACTGATTATGAAAGTCCACATACTGGTAATACTCCACAAACTTGTTTTTATTAAAAAAGTTTTTATAGACATGCCGTGCTCCAAACAGCCAGATATCGCTGTCGTCGGTGATGGTTCCAGAAGTCTGATCAGTCAGGTCCAGGATGGCGCACTGCGCCTCTGCCTCCATGGGAGCCTCGATGTAGGGGATGCCAAACAGGCGCAGAAGTTCCTGCAGTTACAGACACACAGTGACCTCCAGGGAAGTGCGTTACCGGCCTAGACCACAAGGGGAAGCAGTGCTTTACCATTTCATGCAATGCATCCCCTGGTTGCCAGAGGTTGCCCAAGCTGACTGCACCCACCTGGCTTTCCAGAAACATCTGTCCGGTGACAGTGGCAGCGACTCGTTCTTGCTGCTGTTTTTGAGCTTTCAGTGAATTCTGCTGGGCTAAGAGGTCGCTCTCCAGAGTTTCCAGCTCCTCCTATAAACAAGATTTTTCATCTGTAGATCATCACATTCATATACAATCCAATTAAGTTCACCTGTTGCAAAAAAGCCTGCATTTAGTCTGACTGAAATTACCAATAAGTTCTTTCTCCTTAGAAAGTATTTCACTCGGGTTGCTGAGGAAGGTCCTCAGAAATAGCTTTAGAGCTCCCTCACTAAATCTCATGGAAAATGGAGTCTATCCCAGGCAGGAACTTACACAAGAAAGGAGCCATCATCAGCCCAAGAAGATGCCCTGCACATAGCTAACAAATATTCACCCAGCAACTCCTTAAAACTCAAAGCCTACTTAACCTGGTTTCCTCAGCAGGAAGGGAAAGCATGATGCTACGTCATTACCAAATTAACATCTTGCCATTCATTGAGCGGCTCGTCAGCATCTTTGCCAGCTTCTTCCTGTGGCTCAACATCCACGTCGTCGGCTTCAGAGCTGTCCCTTGGGAGGTTCTCGGTGTCAACAGTGGCTTCTTCCTCCTCCACTCCTATCAGTTCCTCTTCACCTTGTTCCGAGGGAGGCTTGGAAGCGTCATCTTCACTTGTCAGGCTCTGCACTTCGATGAAACTTCCTGTATCAAAATAATAAGGTCACTTTATCCACAACTGAAACATTAAGATTATCCTGAAATCTTCAAGAGCTTTCTGAAGGATCCTGAGTTAAAAAAACAAAAACAAAAACAAAAAGCAACTGAGTATGAATATAAAAGAAAACTTGTAATAGCAACATGTCACTATTAAACAAATTTCATCGCAAAGGCCTACAACTTCAAAATAAGCTTTCTCAATTATATAAACCAGAATTGTCTTTTAAAGTAAGAACCAAACTCTCTAAGATTTGCATGTCAGTCTTATACAAATACATTCTAAGTTAGCTAATACTGTTGTAAACATTCAAAAAGGATAATTATCAAAGTATGTCAACAATTATGGAGGTTGTTAAATATGTTTTTATGCTATTCCACTATAAACAAAGCACAGAATAAAGAATAAAGGAAAGGATAAGTCCCCAGGAGAAATAGCTCTTTCTCTTCCACTTTCCTTCATCCCTCTGTTTTTGTCTTTCCTTTTCTTCAAAATATATTTCTTGTTTCCCTTCCTTCCCTTCAGGTAGAGGGGGCTGGCAAGGCCTGTCCGGCTGGGTTTAAGAAGGCAACCGGGACAGAGGAGGAGACGGGGACCAGGGAGGCAGCTGGGACCAAGGAGGAAGCTAGCAGGATTGGGAGATGGTTACAAATAGAGAATCCGCAGATAAGAAAATATATTGAGGATAATAGATCATTGGAGCAATGTTTCTCACCATTAAGAAAGTTATAGAAAAGGGGGCTAACATGAACCCTGTAATACTGAATTGCAAATGCAGTTATCAGTGCAAATGCATGGATTTTAACATAAAGATAGACATGGAAATAAAATAGATGTGTGTGTGTGTGTACATAAATATATTTCCTGGTTCTCTTGCTGAAAGGACCTGCAATGACAGCCCAGCAACAGTGAGCACCCAACAGCCAGCTTATGATTTCTCAATACCATACACCACTAAAGGACCCAGGGCTCCTTGGTGAAATGGCTGATGCCAGGGCAAAGTTAGTACAAGATAATCCTAGAACATCTTGGCCAGAAAGTAAGGAAATGCTCAAAATATCCTGGGAAATTGTCAAAAGCCACTTGAAGAAGCTGTACTGGCCATGAGTCACTTGAAGGTGTCCCCACTAGCCAAAGTTGGGCCCTCTGAACAACTGAGCAACAAAGAAAATTATGACAGTATCAGCTTAAAACTCACTGAATAAAATAGGAATCCAGGAGTTTACACTGATTTAGAAAATACCAAATGGGGAACAAGGAAAAAAATCTTTTTTTATGGCAGGATGCAGACTAATAAATATATAGGGAATGACAGAGTTCATTAGAAAATCACCATTTGGCAACCAGAAAAGTAACAATTTATTCAGGTAAAAATCAACAATGGATGCTAAAACAAGTGGCTGAAAGTCTGTCCAGGAACAGTATATTTACATAACTCCAAAAATTCCTTTTCACAAAATACTTATTAATTACAAAGGGGAAATAGTAACCTAAGAGTGAAGAAACCTGGCAACTACCAGGAAACAAACTGAATGTGTGTGTGTGTGTGTGTGTGTGTGTGTGTGTGTGTGTGTGTGTGTGTGTATGTGTGTGTACACCTCATTCTTATTACTGAACGTAGCTATCATCTATGAAGTCTCTGTAAACACTAAATTAGCCAACACTGAGTCACGGCTCTTAGAGGAAATATATATATGTATATGTATACACACACACATATATACACTATATGAACATATTTCATACATATTATTACCTTAAATACTAAAAACCACCATCTTAGTAGAGTCTATTCTTTATTTTACAAACAAGAAACAAGGTTCAGAAGTGACTTGCCTGAGGCTGTCCCACTAACAGGTGCCAAGGTTGGATTCAGACCCCGTCCAACAGGCCTGAGGGCTTGAGCTCCTTGATCCGCACTACACTGTGGCCTGCTGCCCCCACCCTCTGGCCATCCCTGTTGGCGCACTGGAATAAGGCAGAGTATCACCTTGTTCAACCTCAGCTGGGGACAGTGTGGCAACTCACATTTTTCCCTGCTCTCCAACTGTCCTCAAATGATCACAAAGACACCAGCAGTGAGTACTGATTCTGGAGTTACAAATTGTAGCAAGTATGCAATTTTGCAAATAAAGAACCTTGATGAGGATTAATAATATGCATACGTGTTTGGATACAGAGATGTATGATATGCACACACAGTGATGAAGACAGAGGGAGACAGAGAGACAGCAAGGCAAATGTGATAACATGCTAGCCTTTGAGGTACTGGTGAAGGAACCAAAGGGTTTTGTAATATTCGTTCAACTTTTTTAAAGTTTGTAATTATTTTAAAATGTATTTCTTTTTTACTTTTTTGAAGCAGGGTGTCACTCTGTTGCCCAGGCTACAGTGCAGTGGCACAATCACGGCTCACTGCAGCCTCAGCTTCTTAGACTCAGGCAATCATTCCGCCTCAGTCTCCTTAGAAGCTGGGACTAAAGGGACATGCCACCATACCTGGCTAATTTCTTTTAATTTTTTGTAAAGATGAATTCCCATTATGTTGCCCAGGCTGGTGTTGAACTCCTGGGCTCAAGCAATCCTCCCGCCTCAGCCTCCCAAAGCACTGGGATTACAGATGTAAGCCACTGCCCCCAGTCCTATTTCAAAATTTAAAGTATTAAAAAAACTCAAGTAGGGCACTTGATCCCTTTATAAACAACAACAAAAAGCAAAGCAAAACAGGGAAGGTCAAAATCCCAATACCAGCTGTGTATCCCTGGGAAAGTCAGTTCACCTTTCTTTCTCTAGACTACACTAAAGGCTCTTTCAGGCCCCACTGAGGTGAAATCCGGTCATTCAGTACCTCTAGAAACACCCAAGCACCTACCATCAGATTCACTTTCTTCGGAGTTGATTTCCATTGGTTCCATGGCCTTGGGAACTGAAATTAAATCCTGGCCTGCAGATTCAATTGTCTGCTGTTCTTGGATGGTTTCTGGGACATTCTCATGCTCTTTAGCATTAAATGATACCACATTTTCTAAGTTACCTGCTGCCTGTGAAGGGACACTTACTATGCTATTTATTTCCTGGAAACTGGCAGTGTCCATGGCTTCAGAAGCAGAATTTTGTTCATATTCTGTTTCATCATCACTTGAAGGAACAGAGGACGCATATTTCTGCTCAGATGGGCCAAGCTCATTCTGTAGCTCGAGCACTTTGGTAAGTGTTTCATCCCCTGACACAGAACTTGCACTTGTTGGAGGTGCTGGCGTCAGTTCCCTCCCACTCAGGAGCCCTGGGGCATCGCTGTGTCTAACCACTGCACTTTCTAAATGAAGCAGATCTTTTCTTGCCTCAATCGTAGACTCATCACTTGCCAGAAGGGCTTCGTTCCCCACATGAATAAATGGCATTGGCTCTTTGGAAACATTAGAGGCACTGCTTTGACAAAAGGCAGGCGCTGAGGCTGTCAGCTCTCTTTCGTCCCTCGTGTTGACTCCAAGCTCCGCTGCAGAGTCCACGCCAGAGGAAGCGTGTCCGGCAGTAAATGACATTCCTCTTCCTTTTCTCACGTGAAAGCCTTTGTCATTTGCCTCGGTGGAACTGTCTGTAGGCGGTTCTTGGGCTCCTGGCCCTCCCGGCTGCTCATCGTCCCCGGCAGACACGTTCGCCTCTTCATCATCATCAAGAGCCCGCTGAATGGCGGCGAGAGTCCGTGGTGACATGGAGCCTTCCTCGACTGTGTCAGGGGCATGCCGCTCGCTCTCTGGCTTTCGAGTCTCACGCTCCAGCTCCTCCTCTGAGCTGCTTCCCAGCAGGGCGGCTTGCACAGCGAGCAAAGTTCTTGGAGAAGGAGGGGCAGCATCAGGCTCCTTCTCTGTCTTCACTTTTTCACAAGGAGATGATTTCACGTCCACTGACACGCTGTGCATTTTGCTGGAGGAAGGAAGAGACTCTGAATCCACTTCGGCAGCTTTCTTAGCTTGAATACCTTAGGAAGAATTAAGACACTTCTCACTATGCAGTTTCACGGTATGACAATACATTTCTAGTAAGATGAGTAGAAGAATACTGGTTCTCATCAATGAAGTTATAAACTGTCAATTAATCAGCAACTAGAAGTTTGCTGATCAGCTAATTTTAAAGTGGGTTGGCACTTTAGTAGTTAATCCACGAATAGCTAGATACAATCGTTATTACAGAAACAGGACTTCATTAATTTTATCCAGTGGTGCCAGTCTAAAGAATTCAGAGTCACAATATATTTTTGGTTTTTAACAGTCAAATAAATGGTGGCACCCAATACCTTTTATCAAGATGTAGTGTGAAGTGTCTTCAGAGACCACTCTCCTTGACTCTACCTCCCTCAGAAAGCCCCCTTCCTCTTCATATTGCCTTTGGATTTGTCCTGAATGTTGCTGATTCATTTCCTTTTGGACATTTTCTATGTGCTGGTTTAGATAGTTTTTTTTAAGCAAACCTTTGAGTTGGTACTGTGAAAAGTCATTGGACTCCTAAAGAAAAAATCAACAAATAAAATTGTTTTATATTAAATACAGATAATATTACATATTTCCATCCCTTTCCCCAACAGGGGACAAAGAACAATTGGCTTTTTTCATTGATGGCAGTTTCATATTATAAAAGTAAAAGTTAAATACAAGGAAAAACTATAACTGCCTTTAAAAAAAACCTCAAAAACAAAAAAGTTGGGCAAAAGAAGTCATGAATACTGTTTATGATTTAACCATGTATTCAATAAAACATTGGGCATGAAATGCATGGCAGTCAGTGACATCTGATTATGGCTTAACAGAGAAATAAGCTTCAAGAATACAAGTAAATATGCAAGTAAAATACCTAGCGCAGTCCTTGTTCCATGAAAGACACACAATAAATCACAGCAAACATAGTTATTAATAATAGTTAACTCCCATGAAGGGTATTCTTCCAAGTGCTAATTTACATATACTACCTCATTTTATTCTCACAACCACCCCATAAAACAGGGATCACCTTCATTCTACCGATTAAGAAATCGAAACTGAAGTAGGTCAAGTGAGCACCTTGCAGTTACATGGCAAATAAATGGTAGACCACTTTGCAGTTACATGGCAAATAAATGGGATCAAAAGCTACTTGATTTACTAGAACTAGTTCTATTACTACAGTAGTCTCCCCTTTTCCTTGGGGATACCTTCCAAGACCCCCTAGTAGACGCCTGAAACTGCAGATGGTACCGAACCTGATTGCCAGCAATCAGAATGTGTTCCTGTTCATGTCTTCTACCCACAAACTAAATGTCTTCTCTACCTTAACCAAATGCTTATCATATACTGTGGTTGTAACTTTTGCAGTTTGAGGTGCGACAGCAAAACTAGCACCAACTTCTTTTTCCTTCTTCACAATTTCACACACAGAAAATTCATTTTTACAGTATAACTTAGCAACCTCAGCATAATATCTTTTTTTCTTATTAAGTCAAGAACTTTCACTTCTTCTCTTAAGGGAAGCACTTTATGTCTTCTCTTTGGCATATTCAAACTGTCAGCATCACTACTCTTGCTCTTTGGAGCCATTATTAAGACAAATAAGAGTGACTTGAACACAAGTGCTGCAGTGTCACAACAACCAATCTGATCATTGAGGTGTCTAGTGAGTGACTAACAGACAGGGAGAGTGTATGTGGCATGTCCAAGGTATGAGACACTGTTCAAATGGAGAATTCAAGTTATGGGCTAGACAGAGTGGAAGAGCATAAGATTTCATCACACTACTCAGCATGGCGTGCAATTGAAAACCTATGATTCGTTTACTTGCAAAATTTTCCATGTAATATTTTCAGACCATGGTTGACCACAGATAACTGAAATCAAGAAAGTAATACTGTGAACAAGCAGGGACCACAGTATTGTGGTGTATTATTATTTAATATTGCAGTTATTATTTACCATCACTACTATTATCAGTATTACATATGCACCATGCATAAATGATACACGGATGACTTTGAACACCTCTGTCAGAATTGTATATCTAGAAACTGCTACTCCACGCTACCCTACCGTCTCCCAATTCCAGAGACTTTGTGGTTGCAGAAAGAAAATGAAAAAGTGTTTGTCATTAGGGATTTTCTCTCTTTCTCCTACACCTTCCCACTATTGTTTACACAACCAAAATTCTATTTCCTCAACTTCCACCCAGAGATCCTTTCGCACTCAAAATGCCTGATAGACAGACTGAACCTGGGGATTTATTCCCCTGAAATGAAAATAAGTTTATTGACCACTGTTTATTCAAAGAACCAAGAATATCACTTCTGTGCAACTTAGTATTTTCCTATCTTCACATTCTTTGTGGGAAAATAGAAGCAAGTGATGGAAAAAGAAATTTATCCTGCCTTTTTCATATTTTTGGTATCAACTTAAGAAATGTTCAAAAGTCTGCAGAAAGTAAAAAACAGTATATCCATTCACTAAGGGCAATAATGTTGCAAAATGTATCTTCTGTCCTACAGTGGGATACAGGAGAACAATGTCAGAAATAATAGAAGGTAGCGGTAGAAAGGAAAAGAGAACTCATTCACCAGCAACTAAAGACAGGGATAGTCACTGGTAGCATGAATCAAGTAATTAATAACAGCATGATCAGGAAACATATTTGCCAACACCCAACCCCACACCCCATCCCCACCCCAACTTTCTGAGGCTGTGGAGCCACCAGATATTCAATGTTGAAGACCTATTCCTACTGCTCAGAAAGAGGGAGAGGATATGTGGAGATCCAGTAGCATTTCTAGGGATATAGTAGAAGAAAACGTACCTGGAATTTCAAGCTAGGACACATTTTTCACTCTTTATTTTTTTTAAGGACAGGGTCTCACTCTGTTTGCTCAGGCTGGAGTGCAGTGGCATGATAACGACTCACTGCAGCCTCAAACCCTTGGGTTCAATGATCGTTCTGCCTCAGTCTCTCAAAATGCTGGGATTTACAGGCTTTAGTCAACATGCCCAGCCTAGAACATAATTTTCCATTGTGATTAATTCTATATTACTATTAGTTTTTATAGATAATGTATATTATGAGTTAAAATAACTTTTATAAACTAAGCGAGGAATCGAGCCAATAAGCATAAACTGGGCACATACTATGTAAAAGATATTGAGCTAGGTGCTGAAAATACTGAAGATAAGTGCATTTTGAAGCTAAGAACTATAAAGCGATGTTACAGGATGTTGTGACAACACAGAGTAGGAGAAAAGACCTAGTCCTGGGTGGAAAGTCAAGAAAGACTCTTTTGAGTCAATGTTTATAAACCCAAACTTATAAACCTATGGTGCTTCACAGAATCTCTGGGATAAACAAATGTTCTTTACTGTTAAGTGATATGCTAGTATTACTTTTCAACTGTCTTGAAAAGTTTTGCTAAAGTTCTTAATTCTAAGCATTCATGTACTATTGTGTATCTTACCTCTGGCATTGCCTCAAATAATGTTCTTCTTCGCTTGGTGAATTCTTTCATATCCGTCAAGATTTCATGCTTTACCTCAGGGGGCAGGCTGCTGAAGTCCTCAGACTCAATGTCGATCGCTTGAGGGTTATGAAAGAACTCTTCCTGTATAGTCAAACATAACACCATGAAGTTTACATTTCATACATTTAGCTTCATTCACCATTACAGATATTTACTGTGTTTGTACAACAGAGTTCTACATAATCAACAACAGGATAAACACAGTTGTGCTTATCTGCAATCAGCATCAAAGTGAACAGGCAGGTTAGGGAATATAGTCGTTCACTCTTTCTTTCATTCAAAAAAAGAAATACTTACCAGGTACCTCTAAGGTACCAGGCGCTGTTCTAGGTGCCAGGGTACTATACGATCCCATCAGGTTAAGTCCCTACTCTTAGGAGTGGAGGAAGGCATATGACAAAAAAAAAAAAATGAACAAGATAATAATAAGACAATAAAGCAGGTTGACCTGATAGGAGAGTGATTAAGAGAAATGAAAGAGGGGGAAAAAAGATTTGTTTGGCAGACAGAGAAGAACCCCCCTAAAAAGAGGACCTGTGAACAGGGACTCAAGAAATAACACAGAGCCTGACTGGGGACAGAGCAGCCCAGGTGAGGGGACAACAAGTGCAAAGGCCCTGAGGCAGAAATGAGTCTTAGGAATGTGATATATATATCTTTTTACCTAAATTAGATTAGTTTTAGTTTGCTCTTAACCAAAAGTAAAAAGTGAAATTAAAAGTTAAAAATTGGGCAACCATCTCGGGTCCTCTCCCCCTGGGGGAGCTTTTCTGTCCTCTTAATAAATCCTGCTTTCAAAAAAAAAAAAGCTCAAAATTCAGCCAGATATGATGACTCATACCTATAATGTCAGCACTTTGGGATGCCAAGGTGGGAGAACTGGTTATTACCAGGAATTTAAGACAAGGTTGGGCAACAAAGTAAGACCCTGTCTCTCCAAAAAATAAAATAATTAGGTGAGGTGGCACGCACCTGTGGTCTCAGCTATTTGGGAGGCTGAGGTAGAAGGATCACTGGAGCCTAGGAGGTTGAGGTTGCAGTGAGCTATAATTGTGCCACTGCACTCCAGCCTGGGTGACAGAGCAAGACCCTAGCTCTAAAAAAAGTAATAAAATAATTTTTAGTGAGAAATTCACAGACATGGAAAGTATAAAGCTTTCCTAAATTTAAACTAATTACCAAGAGAGTACTTTAAAACACTTCATTAGCATAAAATATAAACTAATGCATCTTGCTGTGTTGTGTGTGTACATACAAACTACTAGCACTTAGGACAGGTCACACCACTCAGTGTTTCCTGCACTTTCTGTCATGGAAGCTCCTACACCCCTAGCAGGGAGGCACTGGCATCAGTGTCACTGCATTTAAAAAAAAAAGGAAAAGGAAAAGGAAACACAGCCTCAGAGAAACAAATCTAAGATCACACAGCTAGTGAACGGTGGTGCCGGACTGAAATGCAGAACTTTCTGGCCACGAGGCCCATGGTCTTCACCAAGATTGCTCTTGCTGGCTGCAGTCATGATGCAGCAGGTACACGAGTTGAAGGATCCCAAGGTTTTAGCTCAAAAGATTTCTTCCAGATATACCAAAACAATAGCAACAAACAAGAAACTGAATTTGGGAATCAAAGATTATCTGCTACACTAAGAAACTTTTTTCTAAATGTTTATGAACAAACATATATACAGTATGACCACAATTGATAAAAGTGTTACTTATTAAAATATGTGCAAAAAATAAACTATGCATGATGTCAGTTTTAAAACACGTCCACAGAGTCTCTGACATTCTTCCTGTCTTATACAGGGTCTGGCCCGATCACCATGTCTAACAACTCGAGTGTAGTGGAAAGGATGCTGTTCAACATCCAAAGCTAGCTCAGAATGGCAACAGAAATCTCTGCCTGGAATCTTCACTTGGGATGCCAACCTTTGTAACACAGTCTCCATGCTGTAAAAAAGCCCGGGCCACGTGACAAGGCCACCAGCAGGTACTCTGGAGGCAGTCGCACTGAAGTCTCGCTGAGAGCGAGCCAACCACCACACCTGCGAATGAGAAAGCCCTGGAAGCAACTCCAGCCCCAGAGACAGTCTGATGGCATCTACACAAGAGATACCCAGAGAGAACTGCCTCCTGAGCTCATCAACCTCAGCACTGCAACAGGTGTTGATAAAACATGATGTTTTTACACCACTAAGTTACACAGCAACAGAGAATAGAACACACACACAGATACACACACACACACACACACACACACACACACACACACACTCAATTGTATGGGACAGAGGGAAGAATGGTCTAAAATATACCAAATGTTGCTCTAAGTTACTTATGGGACTCACTCATAAGTGAACCTTGAACATATGTCGTAATACTGTAAGTAAAGGATCGACAGTGGTGGGAATCTATGGGGGGGGCAGGGAGGGCAAGGGTGATGGGATTAACAGTAGTCAGTATCTGTCTGGGGATGGGGGAACAATCCTTATCAACAAGGGTGCCTGAACGATGCATATTTGTATACCTAACCCTTAATTGTACCCCACAACTTTAAAATAAAAAATGTCTTAAAATAAACAAAAATAAGTAAGTAAGTTACTTATGGGAGGTATGCTTCTTACATTTTCTACACGAGCATGTATTACTATTTGTTGGTTGGTTGACTAGAAAAGAAAAATGGTTATTTTAGATACATAGATATGAATAATGTCAAATTACGTACATATGTGTGGGGTATGTATTTTATAATACACTTATACACATGTACATGGATACACATACACACTATATACCCGGGGTGTCAAAAAATGTATACACATTTTGAGAGATGTTATCTATGTATTACTTTTAGAAGTCAAATTGAATTACTGTAGCAACGTGTGGTATGATGTTCACTCAAAAGATGGTGGTCCATCTTGCTAACCAGAGAAGTGAAACACCTTTACAATGAAAACTACAAAACACTGCTCAAAGAAATCAAAGAAGACACAAACAAATGGAAAAATATTACATGCTCATGGACTGGAAGAATCAACATTAAGATTTCCATCCTACTCAAGGCAATCTATAGATTGAAAGCAATACCAAATAAATTACCATCATCATTCTTCTCAAACCTGCAAATGACAATACAGAAATCCATATGGAAACCTAAATGAACACGAATAGCCAAAACAAACCTTAGCAAAAGAAGCAAAGCAAGTGGTATCACATTTCCAGACTTCAAACTTTACTATAAGGCAACAATAATCAAAACAGCCTGGTACTGGTACAAGAACAGGCATATAGACCAATGGAACAGGACAGAGATTCTGGAAGCAAAACCTCAATTTCTCAACCAACTCATCTTCAACAAAGCCTCCACCAATAACCTCTGGCAAGAGGAGAACCTTTTCAGTAAATGGTGCTGGAAAAACTGCCTGACCACACATGCAAAAGAATGAAACAGGACCTTACCTATCACCATACATAAAAATCAACTTTAAATGATGAGAGACCAAAACATAAAAACTCAAACTATAAGAATCTTAGAAAATGCAGGAGACAGCCTTACAGAAATCAGAAAAGCAACCAATTCCTGATCAAAACCTCAGGAGTCCAGGCCAAAAGAGATGAGATAGACAAGTAGAAACTCATCAAACTGAAAAGCTTTTGCAAAGAAAAAGAAGCCATTAAGAGAGTGGGGAGACAGCTCACAGAATGGAAAATAATATTTGCCACTGTATATCTGACAGAAGCCTCATATCCAGGATCTACAAGGAACTCAAATGTGGTGAAAAGAAAAAAACAGTCCCATTAAAAACTGGGCAAAAGACATGAGCAGACATTTCTCAAAAGAAGACATACAAAAAGCCAACAGACACATGAAAAAATGCTCAGTCTCACTAATCGTCAGAGAAATGTAAATCAGAACCACATTGAGATACCACCTAACTCCAATAAAAATAGTCATCATTAATAAAACAAAAAACAGATGCTGGCAAGGATGTGGAGAAAAGGGAACACTTCTATACTGTTGGTGGGAGTACAAACTAGCTCAGCCGCTATGGAAAACAGTGTGGCGATTTCTAAAAGTACTAGACCTTGACCTTCCATATGACCCAATAATCTCCCTTCTGGGAATACCTGGAGGAACTCAAATCATTCTACAAGAAAGACACCTGTGCATACCTGTATACTACAGCACTATTCACAATAGCAAAAACGTGGAACCAATTGTACTGCCCATCAGAAGTAGACTAGATTTTTAAAAGGTGGTACATATACATGATGGAATACTATGCAGCCATGGAGAAGGACAAAATTGTGGACTTTGCAGCAACTTGGATGGATTTAGAATCCATCATACTCTGTGATCTGTCACAGAAACAAAGAACTGAGGACCACATGTTTTCACTCATAAGTGGACCCTGAACATCTAGCATAATACTATAAGAAAGGGATTGGCAGTAGCAGGGCACCGCCCAAGGAGGGGGTGTGAGGGTGCGAGAGGAGACACATAGCATCAATAAGGGTGCCTGATCCTAATCAAGGTGAAGTGAGGTCCAATGGGAGGTTCAAACTTCACCTGTACATAAACCACTTATGTATCCAATCCTGACTTGTACTCCGCACCTTTAAAATTAAAAAAAAAAAGATGGTGGTCCCTTTAATCAAATGAATGCTAGCGTCATCAAGCAACAGGCAGGACAGTCAAAGAAAATGGTAGAAGCAGGGTTGTCATGGCAGAAGCACAAGACTATTTTGAAGTGGTATTTGCAACTCAAGAACATGGAGGAATGATGACAATGGAGGTGTGAGTGTGCAACATGGCCTGCAACATGCCTACCAATTGCATGCATTCATGATAAGTGTGAGACGCATGGTCCTGCATGTGATGTGCACAAGGGAAGATCTGGGAGGCCTCACACAGCAACAAGTCCTGCAGTAGTCTGCCATAAACAGAAGTGTCTGGATGCCGATGGTAACTACTTTGAGCACCTCTTGTAACTGCAGAAGTCAAAAATAACTTGTATTCATCTTTTGTTATCAGTATCTATTAAGTATTACAATTTTAATACAGTTTTTTCCTCTCTTAAAATGTGTATACTTTTTTTGGTACCCTCTGTATATATACACACACACACACACACAGTAAAAAAAGGCATCTCTCTTTACTTTTCATCAGGAACTTTCATATATACATACTACTGCATTAATATTACTCATTTTTATGTCACTTAAAGTAACAGAATACATGATAAATTCAAAAATTATTTGATACCTGTAATGCTTGTTTTTGATTCATTCTTTCTTGCCATTCTTTTTCATCTTCCTCCTCTGAACTGAAAGTCAAGCAAACATTTATAACACCTAAGATTTTTAATGACTACTTACAAAAAAAAAAAAGGCTTGTGTGCAAGGTATTGCTAGTTACAGGGGCTACAGTGGTGAAGAAGACAGCAAGATGTGTGCCGCCACTGGTCTCATGGCCTGGTGGGGGACACATGTAAATAATTATAGTGTGATCTAGTAACTTCCACCACAAGGAAAAAGCGAGTTGCTAAAAGCACAAAATAAGAGAGTCATATTGGGGGCAGTAGCCATCAGTAAGTGATAAGTCTACTTTTAGGTACAGGAATGCCCATGGAGAAAAGTGTTCAGGCGAAAAAACTAAGTTCTGTAAACACCTAGAAACAAGGAACAGAAAGCCTGCCTGTAGATGGTGTGAAGAGAATAAATGATGATTAAGGAGCTGAAGTTTTATCCTAAAGAAATGAGAAGCTAGGAAATATTTTAAGTAAGGAAATGACAATATTAGATTTGGGTTTTCAACAGATTCTATAGCACAAGGCAGACTGGGCTTGGCGGGAAGGGAAACTGCAAAAGGGGTAAGATCAAAGGCAAAGACAGAAAGAAACCTGGAAGCTATTACTGTAACCTGGAGAAAAGTGAAAGTGGTGGCAATGAGCCAAAGATAACTGAGCTGATTCAAAAACGACGCTGTGCTTGGGAGTCCTAGGAAAGGACTGGGGGGAAGAAGGGACAGGGCACAGGAGACAAACTGTCAAGGCTCCTGGTCCTCCCCCTGCACTTCAGACACAGAAGCCACCAACAATTAACAGTCAGTCAGAGGAGGAGAAGGCCACAGAGGAACTAAGGATAAGTGACCAAAGAGGTACAGGGACAGCAGGGCAGGAAGGTTCGATGTTTAGTGTGGTGGGGAAGTTGAGCACACTAACAAGTGCAAAACACCTACAGGATTTAGTAACAAGTACGTCATCAAATATGGTTTTTGTTTTGTTTTTTTTTGAGTTGGAGTCTCACTCTGTCACCCAGACTGGAGTGTCGTGGCCACTCCCGGCCACTGCAGCCTTGACCTGCTGGGCTCCGGTGATCCTTCTGCCTCAGCCTTCCAAATAGCTGGAACGACAAGCGCGCTACCACACCCGGCTAGTTTTTGATTTATTGTAGAGACAAGGTCTTGCCAAGTTGCCCGGGTGGGTCTCGAACCACTTGCCTCGGTGGCTATCCACTTGCCTCGGCCTCCCAAAGCGCTGGGATTACAGGCTGAGCCACCGAGCCCAACCAAATATGGTATTTTAGCAGGTGGTGAGAGAGACAGCATTGGGCTGAGAAGTATGTAGTGACAGCATGTGTATGCAAAGCATTTAAGAAAAACAAAAATTCATGTCTATTTTAAATTCACAGGGTTAGTAAGGGCTCTCATAATAAGAAGAAATAATAATCCCAAATCACCAAGACACAAAGACAAGTTAGCAAATAAAAAGTTTAGTCTCTGAAAACATTCTGAAAGTTATAAAGAATACACTTTTCAGATGCGTTAATAAATTTTCACACACCTTATCATGTAGATAAACATAAAGGTTTAGATCTGTCTGAATATGGCGATGATTAAAATAATATTCTTAAATAGTCAAACATTTACCTATGTTTTTCTTCCTCTTTTAAAGGAGGCAAAATGTAGATGTCATCTTCTCTACGAACTTCAGTAAGACTGGGTAGTGCTTCATCTCTGGAAAATACATAGATCTTTAAACAGAGGTGATATGAAATAGTATTTTGAATCGATAAAAATCCTCCATCGATCACACAGACCCTGCACAGGAGGTGGAAAGGGAGGAAGCACTTGGGCAAAGAATGTCCCCCTCCTGCCAGGGCTGCCCGCAGGCCATGGCTGTGGAAAATAAGTACAGCCTGGAGAAAGAAAGAAAACTTGCTGGGGCTCCTGACTCAGTCAAGAAGAGCATTATAAAGGTTAAAGCACCCAGGAGGTTGAGGCTGCATGAGACATGATCGTGCCACCGCACTGTAACACCATGGCTCTCCTTTCTCATTAGCAAAGCCGATACTCAAGAATGGAGAATGTTCACACTTCAAATTACCAGGTCAAATGCCATCCAAGTTATCCATGTCATTTTCTATTTTCAGTTGAAAGTTAAAGTAAGTTAGGGAAAGAAAACCACAGAAACTCAACACAAAAGTAACTTTTTAAAAAAAATTCTAAAATCAATGTGATGCTCCCCTTGCCTTTTGCTTCTGAAGGCAGTTTTGATAGCCTGTCTTTTCAAAAATGTTTTCAAAAGCTTCTCTGTGGTTTTCCTGGAGTCACTGGATGCCAAATCCTTTCTCTGCCTTCTTTTAGCCTATGAAAACAAAGGATATAAGATTTTATTTCAGGGTATTACTATGTTAAAACATTTCTGTGATTTTTTTTTTTCCATAGAATTTGGCTTGTCTGGGTTTTCAGAGTATGGCTGTTTTGGCATTTCTCCTAATTGTTGTCTTCGTGGATATCTTCAGGTTTCTGCCATATAAAGGACACCCAGCGTTCCCATCCATTACTTAATGGGCCCACTATTATACAACGTATTTGGAAAACTATTAATTGACTTTCAGTTTCTTGTAAGTGTTCTTTAATATTCCCAAGAAGCCTAAAACTTAATGTTATACAAGTAAATGCTTCCCAAAAGGAATTATTACATTAATTAATTTCTTTAAACTGACACATGCTGAAAGCAATTTCTAATGTTGCATTTTTAGAACTAACACTGCTTATATGTAACACTGCCCTTCAACATCAAGTTGTATCATAAGAAATACTAAAATGTATAGAAATATCTTGTAAGAAATGTCCAAGTAATGTCGGGCATGGCAGCTCATGACTATAATTCCAGCACTTTGGGAAGCTGAGTTGGGAGGATCACTTGAGCCCAGGAGGTTGAGGCTGCATGAGCCTGGGTGACAGAGTGAAACTCTGATTACACACACACATACACACACACACACAAAAGTCCAAGTAAGGACCAATGGAATTATCCCTGTGTTTATGGCTGAATTTAAGACAGAAATAACCAAGATAATTTTCTTTTCTAATCTTTCCAAAAAGTACCTGATACAGAGAATGCCTTGTATAAATGCAAACTGCAACATTTAAGTCTAGATATATTTACTGAGGCAAAAATGTCCCCAAGTATTTACAAAGTCTTAACTTAAATAGACAATATCTGTCTGGTATGATTATAAAGTGATGAGCTGGCATTTTCAACACATAAAATTCACATATTCAATTGGAAGCTGACATGGGGGTTGTTTAAACTTCTTTATATTTCTTTTAGAGAGGGGTCTCCCTATATTACCCAGGCTAGACTCGAACACTTGGGCTCAGGTGGTCCTCCTGTAAACATTTTTTAAAAGTACTTTCAGAATAATAAACTCGCTCTCATTCTTTTACATCATGTCCAATTTCCTTCCTGGATAATCCACTTTAATCACCACTTGGAACCACATAACACTGCTTACTCCTAAAATCCAGCTTGCCTTTAAAAGAAGGCTTGCTATCACTTGAATATACTTAATCTCAAATTCAGGAAGGCATTTCCCAAATAAGATTTCCACAATGTTCTGAGAGAGGGTGACATAGCTGGAATAAATACAGAATACCTAAGAAGATACTCTAATGGGAAAACACTCAATTGTGAGAATTGTCGTAGTTAGTTTTATTTAAAAGTTAAATTTATCATTGTACCCATGATGTATTCCCATAAAACTTTTTTTAAGGACAACAGTATTTGTTCAAGATAATATAAAAAAGATGGCAGAAATTGGAGATGTGTCATATAAGCGTCAGCTTCTAAACTTCTAAGGAGAAAATAAGAATTTTATGTGAACTTTTTTAAGAACGCAGAAAGAAAAAAATTATCTGACATTTAACAAAAATTAGATAACACTTACCAAAGTCTGTTTCTTCAATAGTGGAGCGTCCCCATCAAACACAAAAATAGGACGAATTCGAAAAAATAAGAGTTTGCAGAGTCGATGAAACAAAGTGAGAAGATGAGCATTTTCTATGGCGTTCCCATGGCGATCCCGGACTCCTTTGAGCGCCTGGTTTAACCAAATGCTAATATCTAGGAGAACTGTTAATGGAAAGCCTTTTGGAAAAGCTTCACTCATCCTCACAATTTCAATTTCCTAATCACTGATATTATCCAAACGCTGAACACTAAATACTCATCACCACTCATTTGAAATTGAAAAATGTTTGGCCCTCGTGGGATCTACCTAAAGCCAGTTAACTTTAACTGAGCCCTGTTCTCACCATTCACATAATGAAACTTAAAAACATAAAAGACAGACATGTCCTTTTAAAAAGTCTAACTGCAAAGAATTGCTTTTAAAAAAAAAAGTGATCACTAAAGAATTTAAGTAAATTAGCACACATTTTCTGGAGGACAATTTGACAATTCATAGTGAAACAAACTGCATTAGACTGGGTTGCAGGGGTTCAAGCCTGTAATCTCAGTACTTTGAGAGGCCAAGGCAGGAGGATTGGTTGAGCCCAGGAGTTCAAGACCAGCCTGGGCCACACAGCAAGACCTCACCTCTACAAAAAAAATAATTTAAAAATAATTAGTTGGGTGTGGTAGCACAAGCCTATGGCCCCAGCTACTCTGGAGGCTGAGGCTAGAGGATCTCTTGGGCCCAGATCGAGGCTGGAGTGAGCTATAATCATTTTCTTTCTTTTTTTTTTTTTTTTTTAGAGAAACGTTGTGTTTAATGGTAAAGCTTAGCACACTCCAGAACCAGCAATGGCATGGGGTCACAGCAGCAGGACGGGCAGGTGTCCCCCGTGGAGCCTCACATGGCGAAGAGGATGAGAAAGGCAACCATCAAACAGAAGAGCCCCATGGCCTCAGACAGGGCCAAACCTGGCACAGGAGAAGAGCTGCTGCTTGAGAGACGGGTTCCTAACATAGCCAACCATCAAGTTGCCAAATGCCCCTGAACCAACCAACTGTGGCTGCTCCAGCACCAGTGAACTTGGCTACTGTGTCCATGTCCCAGGAGATGACACTGGTCTGAAACTCCCACCTGGCCACCCGGAGTGGAGAGCTGCTGAGAGAAGGCTGCTTAGATGAATTACCTGGCCTGTTCAGGAAGGAGGCAGACACAGGCCTGATGAGACCCCTGGCACAACAGTGGATCAAAGTCGGAAAAATGAGTCGTGTCCCAGCTGAGGAGGGCATTAGAGGTCAGAGGAAATAGCCTGGGCAACAGAGTAAGACCCTATCTCCAAAACAAAACAAAATAAAACCTGCACTGTACCTAAGAAGTCCATCTCCAGACAATGATCCTCAGAAAATCATCTTGGATTTACAATAAAAGTTATTTACAAGAATACTTGTTTATAATAATAAAAACGTGAAAAACAATGTAAAAGTTAAAAACGAACTACAGTATACCTGTTTGGTGGAATACCAAAACGCCCTTAAAAATGCAAGCTGCAGAAGCACACAGATAAGAGAATCATAAAATATTATCAAAGGAAGTAAAACTCCTTATAAAAGTTCATAATTCAATTTTCTATTACAATATATATAAAATGTTAAAGATTAAAAAACTGGAGGCTTGGACTCCAAAATATGAAGAGTAGCTATATCTGCCAAAATTAAAGGTAATTTATTTTAATCCCAGCGTGCTCTCATATTTTTAAACTCGCCTAAAAATGCTTCTTAAAAATACATTTTATATGTGCCCATAAGAAAGGGTGGCACAGCCCTCTGCTGGCCTTCCTGCTCTAATCTCTTTGCCAATTCCTGTAACTCTCCATGAAAGTGTTCACTTTGTCAGTGGTCTTGAGCAGCGAAATCCACACCCTATCCACAAGTCTATGCCAGGCCCTGTATGCTCTCCTGACCCCAGACTAACAACCTAGTTGACATTCCTACCCGATGCCTCAGACATTTCAAACTTCACATATCAAAACTGAATTCCACAAGTTCTCCAGTAGGCTGCTCACGACCTCATTTCAGTGAATGTCACTGCCTTTCACCCAAGCCAGAATTTTGGGTGTCATCCTATACACTCTGCCCTCCAACCATGACCAGGTCCTATCAGTTCTACCTTTCAATATATCTTGAAGGTATATACTAGATTTCACCAATGTTTGGTGAAAACTCTCCAAAGCTTCCCTTTAGGATCCTATCTTAGACTTCTTCTCTTTGCCTATGAAGCCCTGACTGATCCAGCCTCTGCAAACGTCGAGCCACTGGGTTTTTCTTTTCCAGTACCCTGGCAATCACTAAGCTCCTTCCTGCCTCCAGATCTTCTCACATGCTCCTTCCTCTGCCTGAAACAGTTTCCCCTCTCTCAACCTACTTACCTTCTGCTCTGAAGTCTTAGTCTGAGTCACTTCTTCAGACTAAATTAAGACCTCCAGTTTCATACTCCTGTTTTAAAATGTATTGCTTATTATGTGGCAGAAATTTTTCTATGCACTGGGAATACAGCACTGAACAAAACGAAGCATTTGCCCCATGGAGTTTACAATCTAGAGGGGAAAAAGTCAAGCCTGTGAACTCCATGACTTATCTAGGCTACACTTTTGTGCACCACGCTCCCTTTCACAGGTCCTAACGTAGACGATAAATAACTATTAAATGACTTGAACTGTTTAATATTTAATGAATATACATCGCCTAATTTTTACTACCATTCAAAAAAATTAGACCCATCCAACAAAGTCACTAGTGGAAAGCAAGCCAGTGTCACGTTTATTCTGTAACACTTGAGCACTACCATGGGCCTGGAACAAGACCCCAGGGATATGCATCGAACTACACAGCTGTGAACCAAACAGATATGACCCCTATATCCAAGAAGCTTGCATTCTAGTGGAGAAGACAGGCAATAAAGCAGACTATGAAATATGTGAGGTTCCTAGTAAGTGCCAAGAAAAAAATAAATAGAGCAGAGTAAAAGGGTGAAAGAATGTCTGGAGGTCGAGCTCTCCTTAGCGGGGCAAGGCCTACCTGAAGAAGGAACAGAAAACTGAAGGAACAAGAGGAACGCAGAAGCAAAGTGGGAGGTGAACGGACCAGCAAAGGCACAGGTCCTGGCACTCACTGCCATTTAGGAAGGCCTATGTGGCAGAACAGGAGGAAAGGGTGGGAGTCGATACCACCAGACACTGGCAAGTTTCTAGACGTGACTTAAGGAAGTCAGTTTTAAAACTAGTTACAATGGCCTGAGAGAAAGATGGGCGCACCGAAGACCGTAAGAGGTGGTTGTATCAAGATTCATCTTAGAGGCAGGACGTGGGGTGACCTAGACCAGTTTTGCATTGGATAAATGTTTCTGGCTTGTTTCTTCTTGCCACACTACCGTATAGGATTAAGTGAGTTTCTACTTGGCCCACTACTTTAGACTTTATAATTAAGAAACTCTAATTTCAGATCAGTGGCTTTCAACCCTGTTACCCATTAGAATAGGATATGGGCCAGGCACCATGGCTCAAGCCTGTAATCCCAGCACTTTGGGAGGCTGAAGTGAGGGGATTGCCTGAGCCCATGAGTTCGAGAACAGTCTGGGCAACCTGGCGAGACCTCATCTCTACAATAACTCAAAAAATTAGCCGGGAGTGGTAGCACGCACCTGTAGTTCTGGCTACTTGGAAGGCTGAGGTAGAAGAATTGCCTGAGCCTAGCAGGTCAACACTGAAGTGGCCATGAGTGTGCCACTGCACTCCAGCCTGGGCAAAGGAGTGAGACCTCAACACACACACACAAAAAAGAATAGGATATGAAGTTTTTAAAACATATGGATTACTAATCTATATGCCTAAAATTCTAAATCATAGAGACTAAGTTAGGGTATTTTTTTTTTTTTACTTTTAAGTTAATTACAGGTAGTACCAATCCTCAACTAGAGTTGAGAGCTCTAGCTTGAAATTCTTAAAGAAAGAAGAAATATGTAAAATTAGACAAGATAAAAATATTTGCATAATTTTACTTGTCTAATTCCAGTAAATTTATATAAGGCAAAATTAAATTTCTCCCAGAGCTGGAAAAGTTAAAATCTGCAGCAAAGCCAAAAACCACTTTAGATATAAAACCCAAAGGACCAATAAGATTTTGATACAAAAATAAATGTCAGCCAGTCTCCGTGGCTCAGCCTGTAATCTCGCGCCTTTGGGAGGCTGAGGTGAGTGAATTGCCTGAGCCCGCGGGTTCGAGACCCACCTGGGCAGCAAGACCTCATCTCTACAATAAATCAAAAGATCAGCTGGGCGTGGTAGCGCATGCCTGTAATTCCGGCTACTCGGAAGGCTGAGGCGGAAGGATCGCCGGAGCCCAGCAGGTCAAGGCTGCGGTGGCCGGGAGCGGCCACTGCACTCCAGTCTGGGCAACAGAGTGAGACTCCAACTCAAAAATAAATAAATAAATAAATAAATGTCTTTACTTCTCTAGTTAGGTGACTTAAAATTTAATTAATCCTCATTAGAATACACAGCCTAAAGAGATTGTAATAGCTTGCCAGTACATTTAAATGCATTTTACAAATGCTAAAGTACTTAAGAGACAAAAGTTAAACTGTTTATTTGGCATTATCTTACAGAGACATTTAGACTGCACAAATAAATAAGACACTCAGCTATACAGATAGTTAAAACACCAAATAATTTATTTGCAGGACACAAGAGTAAATTCTGAACCCAGTAGAGTCATGGGTCGATTTCTTCATTAACAAACACTACAATAAAATTTAAATATATTTCAGATAGCTGAACTTTCATGAAACTGAAACAAAGCAAAATCAATTTAGAAAAAATAATCAGATCTTCTTTTACATACATGAGGTTTATATAACATATAAAATAGGTTATCATTATAATTAGAATCCTTGACAGTCTTCTTTAGGGAAATGATTTGTCCTTTCAGAAAAACCTAATAGCCTCATAAAAATGATTTCACATCCCAGATGGGCCTCTTTGGGTCAACTACAAATAGGCAATTTAAATTAAAATGTTTTGCCTTTCCTTAGTTTGACAACGTCCTAAAAAACTAGAATGTTGAACTTCACGTGTCATCTCACTGACTTTGCAAATTCAGGATTCTTTATAAGGGCTGCAACATGAAATGATCTAAATCTCTGCCGAAATGTTAAGGGTTCCTGTCACTGAAAACTATCCTTTCACCCACCAATCGTCCTAAGGAAATCTTTAGACCGCAATGATACAGAGCAACCGCTGGAGGGAAGCAGCAACAGCTCACGTTCCTTAAAAAATATTTCGCTTTCTGCAACTCAGGGTACCCTGCATAAAAACTTTCACGCCTAAGATTCATGACAGGTCTTTTTGAAGATTATTTACTTGGAAAATGGTAACAATCGTGCAATATTTAAAAGTGATCAGTATCCCCTCATTCATAAGTTGTGTACTTAATGAAGAATTAGGGCTCCTCAGTCAACCACTCCTTTGCAGAACTCCAATTGACTTGCAATGTATTTCTTTCCCACCCTCAGCGATTGACATGACCCCGGGTCCACAAGCCTAGGAGCCCCTGGATTCGCATGTCCCCATTCTGGAAACTGGTGTAAGGCACCACCAGCTTCTGAGACAGAACAGGCACTTAAATAAAATTGAATACTTAACAAATACAAAAATTTTATCCCATGCTTTGATAATGAACACACACACACACACACACACACACACACACACACACACACTTAACTCCAATGACACAAAACTAGTCAAACATGCGTACAAACAACTGGCCTTAAAAAGTCCATCAGAAAAAAAAAAATGGAGGTCAAACACCCAACCACACTATCCTTTCTCTCTCTAAGAAACACAAATGCAGCAAGACTAAAGACAAACTTAAAGGTCAGAAGTCTACTTTCTTCTTTTCATGTTGACCTCCCAGCCGGGACAATCAATTTTAAGAGCTGCAGTATCAGCTGTGCCAGACACTCTTCTGAACGTCTTTAAGGAACTCCCGTATTCCTCCTACCAATCCTGTGAGTAGGAGGGGGGAAAAAAGCACAGAGAAGCATAAAGCACCGCCCCAAAGTGACAAAATCAGGATGCCCAGAAGGTGTGACTGCAAAGCCCAAGGAAAGGAGATACACTAGGCCCTCCCTCACCCACCCACCTCCGCAGATTCAACACACCGCGGATAGTTATGGGGGGAAAAATAAAAAACGCAAGATTCTGTCAATGCAGTATAGCAACTTTTTACATAGCACTGACATCGCATTAGGTATCACGAGCCATTTACAAATGATTATAAAGTATACGGGAGGCCATGCGTGGAGCGTATGCAAATACTACACCGTGATATAAGGGACTTGAAGGAACTTGAACATCTCGGGGAGCTCTGGAACCCATCCGCCGCGGATACCGAGGGAAGACAGTATTTAGAAAGAGAACTTGAGAATATTCCACAGCCGCCCCCCTCACCCCGGCCCCAAGGCGATCAGCCTGCACACACCACTCTGCACCCGACGGAGCGCCCCGAGTAAAATCCGGCCCCTAATCCCCGCATCCCATCCGCGAAGGATACCGACAGCCAGGATCTTCCCTTCCAGCGTCTCCGGGCTGACCTGCCGCCCCGAGCACTCCAGCAGCTTCCAGAGCCCCTGAACTCCCATGAGGCTGGCGCGTCCTCAGAGCGGACCCAAGGAGAAACGGGATCCAATTCCTCCACCCCTGGCTGCACCCCTCCGCCCAGGACCACGGGAGCAGGCTCTCTCTGTCCCCACACAAGAAAGGGAGAAAACAATGCAGATGCCACGGCTTTCCGGGGGAACTGGCAGCCGCGAGAGCGTCAACAAGGGGAAGAACTCGGGCCGGGGCAGGCAGGTCCCAAGCACTGCCACCGCCACCCGGAAGGCCAGATCAGAGAATGGCCGGCGGCGGGGAGGACCAGGGCCTCGTCGTGTCCAGCGCTTCAGCCGCAAACGTTTGCACTCCTAATGGAAGACCCTGGCGACGCTGCCGAGACAAAAGGCAGAAGAGGTCCCCCGGACACCGTTTGCATTCTCTGGCAGGTCCCTCAAGCCACCTGACGCGGCCCCTCTCGGTTTCCGTCAAATACGAAGCGCGGAGCGGAAGCCCTCCCTCCCCGAATGACGTATATTTACTGCGCCTGTAGCGCTCCGGAAGTGAGTGAGCGTGGAACCCTGGTATTTGTACCTAGTCAGTGACGTGTTTCCGCTACCCTGGCATTCCGTTGGCCTTAAAGTATAGACGTACGCGTATGCCTTCTTGTTCAGGTGACGATTTTCTGTGCACTTTTTCAGTATCAGTTTCTCCCCATTGCGCCTTCAGTAGCAAAGACTTAGTACCAAATATTAGGGGGAACCCCCCAAAACTAGAATTTATTTTTTATTTTTTAAGTTGGAGTCTCACTCGGTCGCCCAGACGAGTGCAGCGGCCGCTCCCGGCCACCGCAGCCTCGACCTGCTGGGCTCCGGCGATCCTTCCGCCTCAGCCTTCCGAGTAGCCGGAACTACAGGCCTGCGCTACCACGCCCGGCTGATTTTTTTATTTATTGTAGAGATGAGGTCTCGCTCCCCAGGCGGGTCTCGAACCCGGGGGATCAGGCAATCCACTCACCTCACCTCAGCGCGGGATTACAGGCTGAGCCACTGAGCCCGGCTTGTATTTATAAACAATTGTGTATTCTTACATGTTTAATCTTAAGTCACCTTCAAGCTACTCTCCGTTTGATGCAATACACCCGTCGAGGTACTTTGGTACTTTTTTTATGGCTCAGAACAGTTTTTGGATTCGTTGGTGTTGATACCTCTTAATGCTTCTTCCGTTTTTTGTTTCACCTCTTCCACGTTGGCAAAATGTTTCCCTTTGAGGACTTTTTTCATACGGAGAAAAAAAAAAAAATGTCGTTCGGGGTGAGATCAGGTGAATAGGGAGGATGGGACACGGGCTTTCTCTCTCTTTTTTGGGGGTCAAAAACTGCTGAACACAGTGTGGTGTGGGTAGGTGCATTGGTAAATCACCCATCATGAAATGGGCAAACTCTTGAAAGAATCTCCAAAAACTAATTCGCTGAAGCGGAACACAGCGTCTCACAGCAACGCTAGCTGGTACGCTGATGCCGGTGGGTTCCTTGACCACTTGGGGTGGAGATGAGGAAGGAAATCTGTATTACCAGCGGCCCACCTCCATAAAAATAATTCCGGGTTTCTTGGAGTCCCCCCCGTATTGTTTTACCCACGAAGAAACAACAGAAAGGTGGATGCTGTCTTTTCACTAAGCACTTATTTGTAGTAGCTAGAGTAATGAGCATGATTTAAAGCCTTACCCGCTGAAATATAATTTAGTTTTCCTCAGCGTCGAAAACTTAGAATCCCGTGGTTTGTAGATCAGAAGTGACTAGAAGTCAGCTGCCAGAGTAGCTCCTGGAAAGGTCATGGCTCTGGAACCCTCAGACCAAGAATCAAATCCCCAACCTTACTTCATCCCACAATCACATCTGTGTCTCCATCTGTAAACAAGGCATAAAGCCAGTCTGGTAGACTATTTTAGAGGACTAGAGGTGTTCTACGCAAAGTAGTTAGCACCAGCCGCTACTCAGTAAATGATAGTATTGCCATACCTGTTTGTTTAAATTTGAACTATTCAAACTAGTTTCAAATTCAGTGAAAGGCTGATTTAAAAGGGCAGGTAATTTTTTTTTTTTTAATGATTCTTATATAGCTAAAGTTTATAAGAAATTTGTTATTAGCAAAAGCCATTTCTATGCCCAGGAAAATGTTTCGCAGTAACCGTGTTTCGTTGACCTAGTTGGAACTAATTTTCTGCTAGGAATAACCTTGACAAAGTCGTTTCCTCCATATGTAATTTCCAGAAAGTGTTCCTAGTTGTATATCACTGAGGATAACATAATAACCGCCTATTCTTTGTTTGTCTCTTCCCCACGGTAGACTAAACTTACTGAAACCAAGAACCATCTTATGACTGTCACGTGCCCCCCTCCTGACACTTGGCTGGAGTTCTGTCAGTATTGCCTAAATGACCTCTGAAACTGCCATTTTAAGTTCTCCAGTGCACCCTGCACTCTGCTGAAAGAATTTGCTTGGAAGTCAGGCAGATGTTCATTCAGGTCTCATCTGAGCCATAGAATAGCTTTGTGCTATGGGCTCAATTGTGTCTCCAAAATTCACTTGTTGAAGCCTTAACCCCCACTGGCTCAGAATGTGACTATTTGAAGACAGGGCCTTTAAAAGTGATTAAGTTTCAATGAGGCCATTAGGATAGGTCTTAAATCCAATCTGACTGGTGTCCTTATAAGAAGAGGAAATGTATACATACTGCGCACAGAGGTGATGTGAGGATAGTGAGAAGGCAGCCATCTGCCCATAAGGAGAGAGGCCTCAGAAGTAATCAAACCAGTCAGCATCTTGATCTTGGACTTAGAGTCTCCAGAACTGCAAGAAAATAAATTCTTGTTGTTTAATCACCCAATCTGTGGTTATGGTAGCCCTAGCAAACTAAGACACCCTGTCACCCTCAGCAAGTTTCTTCACAGATGATAGCCTCAGTTTCTGCCAGTAAAATTGGAATCTTAGGTTTGTTCTGAGATCACCTATGAAATATGAAACACCTGGTGATAGTGCTCAACCTAGTTAGTTGAATGAATGATTGGCATGGGAGATGGGGAATGCCACAGATGTAATTGAAATGAAGAATGTGATGGATGCTAGAGCAGCTGAGTCTGGGAGAAGGCATGTTGGGGAGTATTACAGCAGTGCACTGGCTTGGCCTCATAATGGAATATAGTTTCTTAACAGTGATGGTAGTATGAAAAAGAACTGTTACAGGATTTGATCTAAATGAACTCTTTTGTTTTTTTTTTTTTTTCCTGCTTGAGAGCTGGGTAAAAACAAATAGCCAGTCTAGGCATTTGAGTGCTGTAAGTACTTTTAAAACCAACATTTCTTGAATACAGGGAGCAATAAAAAGGGGTGCATATTTGATTTACAAGGAATTAGCTCCTTAATGCTGTTTAAGGGTTTCTCGATAAAGAATCTGAATAGTGAAATCATCTTTTGGAATAATAATAGCAAGTTCTTAAGTAGCACTTCCTATCTACAAGGCACTGTTCTAAAAACTACATGTGTTACCTTATTCTTCAAACCATGTATAAAGTGGGTACTATTAATTTTACCAATAAGGAACTAAGCACAGAAAATTTAATCTTAACTTGCCCAAGGTCATACATCTAGTGCAGAGCCAGTATTTCAACCTTCATTGCATCTATGGAGACTCCTAAGAAAAGTTGACCATGAAACAAAGTATGACTTCTAAAAAGTATGCAGTGACTCTTGCTTACAGTTTCTGGAAAAACAATCATTCTAAACCTAAACTTCAGTGTGTACTTAATAACTGTCAAAATTGGAAGTCAGCTTATTAAGTGATCACAAGGATCAAGACTTTTATAAAAATTGATTATGGTCAAAAGTCTGAGTAACTCACCCTCTATTCCTAGGTGTCACCCTGTCCTTTAATTTATTTATGTTGCATTTTTCTCCTTTTATCTTGGATCTTCCTACTTATCTCTTCTTTAAAATATTCAATTAACTCTATGAAATTGCTGATATTCAACCATGTTTGACCTGTAGAAATGACAGCTTATTTTGGTTCAAGCTAACATAAGAATCAAATTTTCTAGTAAATTAAAAATCTAAAAATCTAGTCACCGTAATGCATATTATTTCACTAATTACAAAAGTAAGATTCAAGATGATTTCTTATAACACACTAGTTAGCAGAATTGACAAATTTTCACATACAGCAAACAAAGTTATAAGGGTACTCCCTACCTAAAATAAAAGTTCAAATACAGTCACATGATTAAAAGTAGAAAACAAAACTTTATTTGATGAAAACTTTTTAAAAGTTCCAGTATGAAGTAACAAAATCAACAACCTACAAATCTCTTTCAGTCTTTTGCAGTTCAAGCAAAATATTCTCTTCAGAAAAATGACCATTTCGTAATATATATCCCTTTCTGTAGGCTAAGCATGTATGAGTGAATAAATGGATATAAAATTCAAGAGAAAAAATGAAAATATTTTAAAAATAAAAATCTGAACCCTCTCCTTGAGGTGTATTGCGATATGGTTACCAACATATTCAGCACCTTGTAATCACCAAGTTACTGATGTGAGTCCTGGAACAAGCCACTAAGATGAAAGAACAAGAGATCCTAGTAGCTTATGAGTCATAGGTTTGCAGCAGAAGAAAAACTGGTGGCAGCTAGAGAGAAGCCCAAATATATGAAATCTGCACTTCTGGAATATTGAATACTCACTTCAAACAGTTAATCAGCTATATGGTTTTAAAAAGGAAACCACTCAGAGTTTGGAACACGGGTAGTTGTCCTCTGAGTGACTTGGGCATTTCCCCAACACATCTTAATGGTGTTATCGACTCAATACAGAAGGAATAATCAAATACTAGATTTCATTTCACAGATAACTAGGGCATAGAAACTTAAGGTGCCATTTGTTCTTTTACATTATCCCTAAAACAAGTTTAACTCTAGACTAAGGTTCTTGTCAGTATTTGATTGTAACATACCAAGTCAAGAAAGTAAAAAATACCTGAATCGATGCACTAAGTCACCCATTGGCACCAATAAAAAAGGTCTATTTTTTGAGTTTTTTTGCTTCATTAGTGAGAATCCTAAGAAAGTTCATCAGGATACAAATGAAGCAGGCAATATACTGCTACAAGTAAAAGAACTACTAGACTCACAAAATAATTTTAAATAAGCTTTAACCATGACTGAAAACTAGAAATTGACAGCCTCAGTTTTTTTAAAGGGCAGATGGTACCTTACATCTTGATCTCATGAATAAAACTATCTGTAACAACTGTCTAGGGATCAAATCATTGAAAAATCACGTCATGCTTAAGTATTGCAAATCTTGATGCTATTAAGTGAATTTGTGTTTGATTTATTTTAGCAGTTGTAATTTTATTGGATTTTGTGAAACTTTCTGTCCAGATTATTTATATACTCTTAATTTTAAAAGGACAGTAGTGTGTGCTTATCTGTGTACATATCTGAAATCACCCACCATAATCATATACAAGCTTATTATCTGGAGAACTACAAGGTTATGTTTTGTACCACAAGATCTGTTCCTATTCAACACAGACTTACTAAAATCTCCTACTGTCATAATACAGTCCTGTATATAACAGTTGTGTGTATGATGCCAGTTGTTTGGTACCCAGCATACTCAGTCATTCCCATCATAATCACTGTAACCCTGGTAGCCACTGTTCCTTCTTTCATGGATACTAGTCATCTTTTTCCATGCCGAGTCCTGATGGAAACTAGTACTGAAAGACCGGCCCAGACGCCCACGCTGTTTCTTGGAAATATTGTCTTCACTCTCAGATTTGGTGATTCCCTGGGAATGTGTTGGAGGTTGTGATTCCTGTCTGATGGTTCCAAATGGAAAGTTCCAAAGGCCAAATCTTTGCCAACTGAGTCTCTGAAATGCTATGATGCAATGCAAATTCCCCCCAACCTGCAAAGAAAAAAAAAAGGTTGGGTGAAAAAAATGAAGGGAAATTAATTATACCAACTTGTGGATCCCTACAACCACAGTTAATTTGGTCCAATCTGGGCCAAGACTGTGGAACTGGACCCAAGTCAGGTCAGTCTCGGTCTAAAACTTCATCTAAAAGAGAGTAAAATTGAAAGATGATGATCTTCGAAGTCAATAATCAGACAAAAGGAGAGCTAAGGACAGAATATAGCCTCCCAATGAGTGAGACAGACTACTAGTTATATGACCCCTGCTGTTATTTCAATACTTAGTACACGCCCCTGTAACTCCAGGCTATACTCTTTGCCCTTAGGTTTAAAGATATCCCTGTGTTCTTAAGATAAATTATACTTTTCTGTGGAAGGTAGTCTGAAGTGGGTTTTTGTTATTTATAACCTAAAGAGTGCTGAGTAAAATACCGCATTTTGGTCAGCTGAAAAATGCCTTCAAGTACAATAGTGTCCTTACCTTCTTTGTTTTTCGATACTGTAGACCCCTCTCTAAGTGCCGGATATCTAGGTATTCTGGATTTTGAGTGTTTAGATCAGTAACAATATCTGCCCATCTATGGTTAAGAAGAAAGGAAAAAGCAATTTTCTTTAGGTCTGAAGTACCATTGTAATGGAAATTTTCACATGAGCAAGTAGCTACAATATTGTCACAGCAATAATGGGCAATAATTGTCGTATCTCAACATGGTTCCATCTACTAAACTTTAATAACTTCTTATTTTCATAACAATTCTGTTTATCCAACCATTGCTAAGTTTCTCAGTTTAAAAGTAGTTACTTTTCCAAATACATAGATATAAAATTAATATATATTGACATGTTAGATGACATCCTGCAGGCTAAAGCACCAATATACCATTTTTTTTCAATTATAGTCAAGCCCATTTCTTAAAGAATTAAAAGAATTAACATGTATTTACTAACAGACAACATAATTGTGCAGAAAATCCAGGGAACTGCAAACAATTACTAGAACTAATAAGATTTGGAAAATATGTAAGATTCAAGGCCTATATTTTAAATATCAATTGTATTTTTTTATTCAATCACTAAATAATGGGAAAATGAATTTTTTTAACTCTACAATAGCATCAAAAAATATAACACTTAGGAAAAAAATTCAACAAATGACATATAAAACTCCATATTGGAAAACACAAAAACATTACTGAGAGAATTAAAGAAATCTCTAATTAGAATTAAATCTCGGCTGGGCTCAGTGGCTCAGCCTGTAAGCCCGTGCTTTGGGAGGCCGAGGTGAGTGGATTGCCTGAGTCCGCGGGTTCGAGACCCACCTGGGCAACTTGGCAAGACCTCGTCTCTACAA
>NW_007252228.1:311133-326703 GCF_000164805.1 Carlito syrichta | reverse complement strand
TTCTTCCAGCTACTTGGAAGGCTGAGGCGGAAAGATCGCCGGAGCCCAGCAGGTCAAGGCTGCGGTGGCCGGGAATGGCCACTGCACTCCAGTCTGGGCAACAGAGTAAGACTCCAACTCAAAAAAAAAAAAAAAAGAATTAAATCTCTAATTAAGTGATTAGATATAGTCATGTTCATGGATATAGACCATATTCGTGGATTGGAAAATTCCATATGGTTATTATATCAGTTCTCCCAAATTTAAACTATAAATTTTATAGAGTCTTTCCTAATCAAAATTTCAATAGGCTTTTTAGTGAAAAAATGAAAAATTCTAACATTTTTATGGAAAAACAAAGGTCCTAGAAGAACCAAAATAGTCTTGAAGAAGAAGACAAATTCAGAGTGTTCATGCTAACAAATCTCATGATTTAATATAAACTATAACAATTAAGAGTGTGGCACTAGTGAAAGGACAGAAAAAAGATTAGTGGAAGATTGTCCAGAAACAACCCATAGTCAATTAGTTTTCAGCACAGGCACCAAATAAACAAGGAAAGGAAGATCTTTACAAATAAGTAGTGCTGGAATTACTAGATAAACATTTGGGGAAAAAAAAATCAAAGTTGACCTCTGCGTCATACTACACACAAAAAATAATTGAAGTGGATTATGAATCTAAATATAAAATCTATAAAACTTCTAGAAGACCACAGGAGATTATCTTTGAAGTGTTGGGATAGGCAAAAATTTCTTAAAGCTGCACAAAAAAGCACATAAAATAACAAAATTGATAAGATGGGTTTAATCAAAATCAAGAACTTCTGTTCATCAGAACGTCTGTTCATCAGAAGGGTTACGACTACTTTGCAGAACTTTCTCAGTTTCTTAAATACATATTTATCCTATGAATCAGCAGTTCCACTCCTAGGTATCTAAGAAGAAGAAACAAAATATATGTCCTCAAAAAGATTTGTGCAACAAAACATGGTAAAGCCATACTAAGGAAAATGATTCAGCCATTATATAAAGGAATTAAGTTCTGATTCACACTAAAACATAGATGAACACTGAAAACATTATATTAAGTGGAAGAAACCAGACAAAATGCTACATACATACTATAGGATACCCACATTTATACAAAATGTCTAGAACAGACAAATCCACAGAGACAGAAAGATCAGTAGTGTCACGGGCTTGGAGGAATGGGGAATGACTGCTAATGGGTATGGGGTTTTGTTTGGGGGGTGATGAAAATGTTCTGGAATCCATGCTGATTGGTGCACAACTCTGGAACTATACTAAAATCATTGGATTGTACACTTTTAAAGAGTGAACTTTTGGCTCTGTGAATTATGTCTCAATAAAACTTACATAAAAATTTTAAAGATTTATACATGAATGTTGCTAGCAGCTTTATTCACATTAGACCAAACTCAGAACAATTCAAATGCTCATCAACAGGAAGATGGATAACAAATTGTGGCAGACTCATACAACAGGATATGAAAAAAATTATATGATTCTATTTACATGGAAAAGAACAGGCAAAGCAAAACTATGGTGACAGAAATGAGAACAGGGACTGTCTATGGGGATTGACAGAAATAGAGAAAGAGGGTATTTTCTATGGTTATGAAAATGTACTACATCTTGGCCAGGCACAGTGGCTCACGCCTATAATCCCAGCACTTTGGGAGGCAGAGGTGAGAGGATCGCCTGTGACCAGGGGCTTTAGAGCAGCCTGGGCTACTTGGTGAGACCTTGTCCCTACAATAAGTCAAAAAATTAGCCAGGAGTGATGGTGCATGCCTGTAGTCCCAGGTACTTGGGGGCTAAGGCAGAAAACCTGAGCCCAGAAGGTTGAGACTGTATTAAGCCATGATCATACTACTGCACTTTAGCCTGGGCAACAGAGTGAGACTCCAACTCATAAGTAAATACATAAATAAATACATAAATATAGAAAATGTACTACATCTTGTTTGAGTAGTAATTACACAGGTGTATACATTTGTCAAAACTCATCTATACAATTATTAATGGGATCTATATATTTCACTGGGTCTAAATCTGACTTCAATTAAAGAAAATAAGATGGAAATTAACATACTTTTTACAGTGAATGGCAGGATGTTTTCTACTTGATTCTCCAATTAAGATCCAATATTCGACTTCCTGTGGTGAGAGAGGTCCCCTGCTAAATATAAAATAAATTCACACTAAGCTTAATAAAGGTTGTTCACTCCCTTGAGTATATTGTTTCAACTATACATTAATAAAAGATATACTAAAGTTTATTCAAAGATGGCATTCATTAATCTAGAATAGATATTAGAGTTTAGGCAAACTTCTGAAGGCTATTAAAATAATGCATAAATTAAATGTAGGCCTTATTCCCTACTCAAAATCTAGAGCTAAAATAGTTTTAATATACCACCTCTCAGATCCCAGGAGGAAAAAAAAAATCTTAGCATGCTACCAACACTCTTCAGCTATTCTCCTTTCACTATGCATTCAAGAAGTTTCAAAAGGCATCCTAAAAATAAAACTCTAAAGCAGTGATTCACCTGTGGAATATTTAAACACCCTGATGTCTATCCTATCCTTGGAAATTCTAATTCAAATAGGTCTGAAACAGAGCCCAGGAATTTGCCATTAAAAAAAAAAAGGCCTCAAGTGATTCTTAGTTACGGATAGAGGAGAGGAACTCTCTTTTAAAAGGTACAAAGTAGGAGTAAATTTACCTCTAATAGATGTCTGAAATAAGGTGAAGTTGCAGGATGAAATTGTAAAACAAACACATAATACACCTCACTCATAAGAAATCTCACCTTCAGAGAGATGAATAAAGCAGTTCAGGATTTGGGAAGAACAATTTTGGTTTCCCTCTTGCTCCTTATTTACAAAAACACAAAATCCAGCATCCCTGTTCTCCTAGGTCATGCCTACCTATCTCAGGATTCTTCTCATGCCCCCACCAGAGGCCTCTAAGTGGGACTCCAAGACTGCATGGCCTCCAGCCCCAAAGAACCCATCCTATCCCCATGACAAAGCCATAGTCTCCCAGCCTGATCTTCATCCTGACCTTAAGAGGCAGTTACTGAGGCAGCGCTGTCTCCTCCTCTCCCCTCCTCTTCCTTCTCCTCCTCGTCCTCCTCACTTACCAACCCCACCCACTCAGTTGTGAATGAACCAGACCCTCAGCTGGGTGAGGTGACCATGCCTGCCAACATCTTTACTCAAAGTATTCCTGGCTTCTCTTTTCACCAGTCCTTAAGTAGACACTTTTCCCTTTGCTTTTAACCATCCTGCCATTATCTCAACCCATCATGAGGAAAACTGGCTAAAAAACCGGCTAAATAAAGTATTAAAACTCATTCACCATTTGTTTTTTAAAAACTGTCTCTTCCAAAAAGACATAAGTTTAAAGCAAAGATATATAGTTAATAAAACAGAAACTCTGGATTAAGCAAAGAAAGACACAAATATGACCATGAATATAATATAGTCCCTGACATTAGAAATAAAAATTTACTCTGAGCTTCCTGGAAACAGGATGGAGTGGAAACCCAGATAAATTCCATGCTTTTCACTATAAGAAAGGAGGATGCTTTTTAATTTACTTTGGTGTGACAATCTTCTTGACACTAGATTCTGTTATCCATTGCTCATGTGGGATGTAGGATGAGGCACTGCAATGTAATCTCTAAAGTCCTTTGCATCTGTTTTGTAATAAACAAAATAGTGACTTTTCAAATGACTTTGTTTCATAATGACTGAGCAACAGTATCTAAGTGGCTATTTGTTAAAGTACAGTTAGCTAAATGCAATCCTGCAAAAGAATAAGCTATAATGTTATCTTACTAGATGTCAGGAAAGTAGATCACCAAGGCTCCCATTTTCTAAGAGACTTAGAATATTTCTTAAAATGCTTTCTACAATACATTTTCCTGGTGAAGTGTCTACAAAAAAGATGTAAATGCTTACCTGAATGCTTTATTAGCTTTAACAGGGGTTGCTTCGAAGCCAATTGGACAAAAATAATGATTCTGGCAATGATAGATATAAGCCAGCGATTCATCTTTCAGCCCACGTGTTAACTTTGACAAGGCCCCTGAAGCTACAGAAAACAAAACCAAACAAACTGAGGGCCTGGAAAGTAACATCCATACTTTACACAAAGGACTAATTGAGGACTGAAAGAGCAGACATTACTTGAGACAACACTGACATTGCTGGAGGAAAAAGTGAGACTCTATTGATAGACACAAAAAATATTAATTTATTTTCAGTTTTACCCTTTAAACTGAAAATCAGATAAACTTATTGGCAAACTAAAGAAATGAAATATGTCCTTGCTTATCAAAACTTTCTAATAACACACATAGTTGTCCACGAAAACTTAGTTCCTAGTGTATACAGCGACAGTCTCAACTTTTCTGGTTGTGCACATCTGTCACTAAATTTCTGAATAAGCATGCCCAATATAAACACATTTGTTTATAAACTATACACATATACTACTGTGCTAATATATTTTTATAAAAGATATACAAAAAGTAGAAATGTTAAATTAGATGAAAATATAAAGGCCAGGGTGGTGGGAAGCCACACTTGGGGCCCAAGGGAGAAGGATCATTTGATGTCAGGAGTTTGGGACCAGTCTGAGCAACATAGTGAGACCCTGTCTCTACAAAAGTAAAAAAATCAGCTGGGCATGGTGGTGCATGTCTGAAGTCTCAGCTATACAGGAGGTTGAGCTAGAAGGATAGCTTGAACCCAGGAGTTCAAAGCTGCAGTAAGCTATGATAGCACCACTGCACACCAGACTAGGTGACAGAGTGAGATCCCATCTCTAAAAAATAAAAGAAACTTTATAATATGTATATTCTAATTTGTTCTAATATGTATGTATGCACTTCCCAATTTAAAGACTACTGATGTATATGGATAAATATAAACTCCATATAATAAGCAATTCCAAAAATGAAAACTTCCCCCATTAACACACACTTCAATCTTTCCAAAATAAAGTTTGAGAGACTAGAGAAGATGTCTTTGCAAGCCAAGTGATAAGAGAGCATCTCTACAGAGACAGACTGGTAGTATCACAACAACCTCTTTCACCACTCCTAGTATATTTCCCGTAACTATAATAGGTGTCAAGCAATTTCACAAGTATTACCATGAAGAGACAAGGTTTTACCAGCACTCAATACTCAAAGCTATTAATGGAGGTGACATCAACTTGCATCTCCTGGAAGAAACTAAATTATTCATTAACAAATAGCCATTAAAACTGAAAATCCTAAAAATAGTTGAAGTAGATAAAAGCTTGCAAGTCATAGTTTCAATGATCGACTTTCTGGCCACTGAAATAGCTGAAGATCACTAAAAACAGCAGGTCAACGGCTATAGAGAGCCAAGGAGCAATGCCCAATACCTCGAGCTGCTTCACTAGGGAAGATGAAACAAGGAACAATTCAAAGGAATTCTGTACTCCTTTTGCGGCACTGTCTTATTCCACCTTATGTGTTAAAGGTGGAATAAGACAGTGCCACAAGAGGAGTATAGAATTCAAAGGAATCAAGAAGAGGCAGCATTCATGATGGATCTTCATGAAGTGGCAGGATTTCAACAACCCAGATGGGGGGAAGTGCATGAGGATGAAACAAAACCACTGGAGAGGAAGGAATGTAGTCAGGGAGCAGCACGCCATCTAGCTCAGAACACAGGGGATGATCGAATAGAGAAGCCTACTGCAGAGCACCCCAACAATTTCAGGACAAAGTCAGAAAAAGATCACCCTCTGAAATAAAAGACAGTAGATACAGCACTTAACTCATCCAAGAGAGTAATTCTGTGTATGTGAAGACATTTAAATGCATTACTGTTGGAAGCTAAATTCAGAATGAAGTTCAGCCTGTTCTTGAGTATATCTAAAATACTGAAGCTTAGGTGGCAGACCAACCACCACCAAATCAGAGCCATGATCTACATGTTATAGAGAAAGGAGAATAAAACAACTGGAATTAGCTGGCCTGTGAACGATTGAAAGGAATCGATTTCCTGAGCAGCCAACAAGGAAAGTCTGATCCCTTTGGGATTATATTTCTCACTTGAAGTTAACACATTAACATTCTGACATTCTTTGAGTTTGTTTACTGCAAGCATGTCCTGTAGAGCCTGGTCATCTATAAAGATGCTCTAGAGAACACTAGAAGAACTTACTAGAGTGTATTTTTACACCTTCAAAGAACAGCTTCTGAAACTGTGATAGGTAATCCAGTAACCTAACATCAAGGCCCCTGCCTCCCTGATGACTTTTAAATAGAACCACTACATGGAGAGCAGTAGGGGAAGGCCAATCTGTGTCATCTTGGAATAATAAAAATGGTAATTACGCTTTAAGCAAGCACTAGAGAGCTCCTAGAGAAAGGGGCATATTAGCACTGCACATTAAAGAGATTTATCTGGCACTGTATCTCATATGGATTAGGAAAAAAACAGCGAATTAGGAAAACAGGATACTAATGCCTTGTCCACCTGAGGTGTACTGAGGCACTGCAAGAAGCTGGTAGCATTGGTCATGGTGAAGGGATGTGGAAGTTATGTAGGAGCGAAGCAAGAAGTAGGTAGTCCCTGTTAAGCAAAAGTAATGAATTACAGTACCCACTAGAAGAACAAAAATTAAATACATGAGCATAAATATAATTTTAAGCTAGCTGATTTTTTTTAAAATGAATCTGAACTTCCTCAGCACAAATATTGGTACTAAGTGAATCAATATTTTTTTTAATTTTTTTTTCTGAGACAGGTTCTCACTCTGTCACCCTGGAGGCTAGAGTATACAGTGGCATGATTACTCATAGCTTACCGTCACCTCAAACTCCTAGCCTCAATGAATCCTCCCACCTTAGCCTTCTGAGTAGTTGGGACTATAAGCATGTGCCGCCATATCCAGCTAATCCTTTTATTTGTTGTAGAGACAGAGTCAGGGGTCTGTGTTGCCCAGGATGATCTCAAACTACAGGTCTCAAGCCATCCTCCCATCCCTGCCACCCAAAGTGCTGGGATTGCAGGCATGGGCTACCATGCCCTGCAATACTTTCAAGTTATTTGAATGGACAGTTAATGTTGGCAACTTCCAGCACAAACTTTCATCGTGACTAATTTCATCCCTGAAAAATGTACTGCAACTCATATTAACAGTTAAGTTTTCTCAAAATCCCTGGATTTTGTTTTCATTCTATGAGTCAGCTCAGTTTACAGTAGAAAGCCCATTGGAAATGAGCATATCAGCAAGCACTGGAGAGTTACTAAATCAAAGCATGATCCCAGGAAAACATAAAGTCCATTGTGAAAAGTAGGCCCAGGAGTCTGGAAAATAATGTAAACGAAAAGAGATACATTTCAAAGTGCAAGCAAACAGCACCAATTGAGAGTGGGGTTTTCCACTAGGGAACATCCCAGAGACAATGAAAAAGACTATTTCTGCACCTCTTTCTTCTGCAATAAGAAAAGATGTTTACTTTCCACATGTACAATTCCTCTCCCTGCATATGATCTAAATGTATAGGGTGATATGTGTGAGGTTGCCGGCATCATCTCTAAACTCAAAGGGCTATTCAGGATAGTACCTGTGGCCAAGGAGCTGGACATTCTCATTAAACAGATAAAACATAATAAAAGATAACATGTCAAATGCCAGTGAAAAGTACAGATCATGCTATAAAATGTAAGAGAGATCTGGGGTTAGAGGGGCCAGGGAACACCCCAGAGATAAGGCAGGGCTTGCATGGGACTGCCTAATAAGAAGAAAAAAAAATTCCAGGGGGGGGCAGGCAGATGAAGTATCCTTCAAGAAATACACAAAGAAAGACAGGGAGGAGTCAGGTGTTATGAAAGGAAAATGAAAGTAGGACTGAAGCTTTAAAAAATATATTATTAAAGGTCTTTTGAAGCAATCACAGCAACCACCTCTATCTCCTGACCAAATTTATAAAAATATTTTTTTAAAGGAAATATGAGTTTATCCCAAGGGAAAAAGACCAGTTTATGTTCCAGAAAATTTAAACTAAAAGGTAAAAAAAAAAAAAATCACTGGGAGCCAGTGCCACATAGCCTAGGTTATTAAGGGAGCTGGTTAACATACATATCAAATCATTACATTTAAGTAGGTCATGAAGAACACATGAGATACCAGACTATTGGGATATAAAACAAATTACAACTCTTCAAAAGATCTACAAATAAAAATTTTTATTAAAATTATAAACTCTTAAAGTTGGACAGGACATTTGATGACAATCTTTTAATATTCCAGAACAGTGATTCCTAAGGGCCTTTTCAGTATTTTATTACATTCTACTAATAAAAAGTTACAGTTCTTACTTTGGGAATTTGATTAAATGTATATTTCCTCTATACCCAGCATTTCTTTGATATCACATTTTCTTTCATTTTAATTTCTCTGTGTCTTTCTGCTTCCCCTGATTTCCTTTAATTTCACGGATCCATCTCTCCATCTATCCTCCCACACCATCTAGATACTGCTGATATTAATAAAACAAAAAACCATGAACTGCTCTGATGAAATCCTCGTATGATCTGTAGGCAATAAAAAAGCAGGCTGTGTGTGGTGGCTCACACCTGTAGTCCCAGCACTATGGGATGCTGAGGATGGAGTATCACTTGAAGCCAGCAGTTAGCGACCAGCGTAGGCAATGCAGCAAGACTCTGTCTCTTCAAAAAATTTTAAAAATTAGCCAGTCGTGGCGGTGCATGCCTGTAGTCCCAGCTTCTTAGGAGGCCAAGATGGGAAAATCACTTGTGCCCAGGAACTTAAGGCCGCAGTGAGCTATGAATGAGCCACTGTATTGCAGCCTCAGTGACAAATCGATTACTTGTCTCAAGAAAAAAGGGGGAGGTGAGGAGGGAGGAAGGGAGGAAGGAAAGGAGACAGGGAGGTAGGTGGGCAGAGAGGGAAGGAGGGAAGAAACAGAAGGAAGAGAGGGAGGGGAAAGGGTGGGAGGGAAGGAAAAGGAATTGAGTCTTGTTCTAGTGTCTCCCAAGGCCCTACTCATGATGCAGTCTTGAGACACAAGCCTAACAACCACATTATAGTGGCTTTCCACTGTATCTGACACATACATGTGGCATTTTCTCTAATATTATTTCTATACTCCCAGACCTATATTGGTCCATGTTGCATTCAAAGAAATATGAAGCAGTCCCATGAATCAGTTAAGAAATGATTCTGAGACATTCCTAACCTTTTACTGAACATTTATCATAAAGAAGGCGACATTTAAGATGCTGCTATGATAGAAAGTTGAACAAAAACTCATCCGATTCCTTAGGAACACATAACATTTAAACACTGGGAAGAACTGCCAACTGAGGCTCCAGGAGTCCACATGGGGATGAAAAGTAGGGCAGGCCTGGCACACAGATGCAGGTGAGTCTGTTTGTAGGAGTGTGGGGAGGGAAGTGGGGGTGGGAGCCAGAAGAAAAACTGAGCTAAAAAAGGGAGAAAAGTAAACATTTTATTTTCTAGTCATAAGAGAGAGCATTTCCAAAAAATGCCAGTTTGGGGATGGAGAACAATAAAATTATCTTCTAGAAATTTCCTAACCTTAAACTCCTGACATCCCCCTGCTTAATTACCTCAACCTAGGATTCATTAAATTAGCTCCTACTGATCACCTAAGTATCAAGCACCCTGATGCACAAATGGATAAGAACTTGGGGCTAGTCCTCAAGGAAGGTAGCTTAGGTTTTTCTGGAAGAAACCATCTGGTGTACCATTAGAATGAAATGGAAGTTCCACCAGTAGCACACATGATGCTGTGATAACCCAGAAGAGCGAGAGCAGAAGAAACAGTCTTCCTCCCATTGAATCCAGAATGGACAGATTTTTTTTTTCTTTTTTTTTTTTTTTTGAGTTGGAGTCTCACTCCATCACCTAGACTGGAGTGCAGTGGCCGCTCCTGGCCACTGCAGCCTCGACCTGCTGGGCTCCAGGGATCCTTCTGCCTCAACCTTCCAAGTAGCCAGAACTACAGGTGTGCGCTACTACACCCAGCTAGTTTTTGATTTATTGTAGAGATGCGGTCTCGCCAAGTTGCCCAGGAGGGTCTCGAACCCGCGGGCTCGGGCAATCCACTCACCTCACCCTCCCAAAGCATGGGATTACAGGCTGAGCCACCGAGCCCGGCACGAATGGACAGATTAATAAGAATCCACCAAGGTAAGAATCCCATATCCCATACATTCCGCACCAGGTTGGCCCATAAACAGCTCACAAAGGCCTAAGGATGACCTCAACTTTGTGAAGAAGAGAGAGGAGCCTAGTGTGGCTAAACACCAGAGGAGATTGTGGGTAGGGATACTCTGACATCAGTCCCTCAGGTACAAAGCTGAGGAACTTGGGCCTCAATCTCCAGGCCAGGGGTTGGCAAACTCTCACCCACAGGCAAATCCAACCTGCAGCCTGCAGCCTGTTGAAATGAGCAGTGAGCTAAGCTGGTTTTTTACAATGTTAAGAATCAAAACCAACATTTTGTGAGGTGAAAATTATGTAATACTCAAATCTAAAGTCCATAAATGAAGTTTTTCCTGGGGCACAGCCACACCTACTCGTTTACATGTATCGTCTATGACTACCTTTAAGATCTCAGGGCAGTGTTGCGTTGTGACTGTCCCAGGACCATGTGCCCCTCAAAGCCAATAATGTTTATCATTGGGCCTTTTATAAAAATAGTTTTTCAGCTGGTGTTCTGGTTAATGATCTTCAGTATGGGCACATTTCGGTGGTTATACAAGATGATCCCTTGGGGCACAGAAACAAAATACTAGAACATCAATTTATATTGATTGTCATATTATTTAAAGAAATTAAGCTTTACTAATATTTATTCTATGGATTGAGCATGGACACTCCATTTAACCCTGCATCAAAGGGTCACACACATGCTATCCCAAGAGAAGGGCAGGACTGGCTCCTCTTGCTAATCGCTGTGCTGTGACCCCCTTACTCCTACACCTGCTTTCAGTGAACTGCTATGTATTCCATTTACAGGGTACAGAGCATCATTGTTGTACATTTTATAAGACTTTCAATGAACAGAATTGACGGAGTTTAGAACAGGATACCCCAAAATATGACGGCTTGGCATACTGAATATTTTATGCTGAAGGAAATTGGAAATAAAAAACAAAAGCGAAAACAAACACAGAAGCAGGAAGTTCTCTCTAACCTTCTCCCACCACCACCCCACACTTGGGCCATAGAAACTAGGATTCTTCTTACCCTTTCTTCCCTAAAGCAGGCCATAAAACCTAGGAGGGTCACTCTTTGACCTTCTTCCTCCCTTCTTCCATAAAGACCCTCATGTGATGGGTTTTCTGCCCCATATCCAGAGATAAGAAATGGCACACAGGAATGCCGAGAAAAATCTGAACAAACAGGCCTTGCTAAGTCCCTCCACCGCAGTTTATTACCATTAGATCATACCCTTTTGTCTTCCAAGCATATTCCAGCATGAATGTCCACAAAAATACACAATTTTCCCTGGGTCTCTTGGTCTTCATTTCTGAAGGCTCCCATGCCACATAAAACTTATAATAAATTAATGTTTATGCCTTTCTCTTATTGATCTGTCATTTAACATATGGATCTCAGCCATAAACTTTGCAATGAGCAAGTAAAAGATATTACTTTATCTCCCCTGCAGAACCATTGTTATACTTTCTAATAACTGGAGAGTAGACTGTGAAATCTTTTGGACCAGAAAAACGTTTGGCATAGTTTGTGAAATTAAACGTAAAAGAACTATAGGCCAGGCATGATGGCTCAAGCCTGTAATCCTAGCACGTTGTGAGGCTGAACTGAGGGGATCACCTGAGCCCATGGGTTCGAGAACAGCCTGGGCAATTTGATGAGACCTCATCTCTACAGTAAATCAAAAAATAAGCCATGTGTGGTAGTGTGCACCTGTAGTTTCAGTTACCTGGAAGGCTGAGGTGGAAGGATCACCTGAGCCCAACAGGTCGATGCTGGGGTGGCCATGAGTGTGCCACTGCACTCAAGCCTGGGTAACAGAGTGAGACTCCAACTCAAAAAAAAACCCCCAAAAAAACTGTAAAATAAAGTTGAATTATGCATCTTATTTTATAAAAGTCAAGTGTCTCCAAACCCACTGACTTGATAATAATAATATCTCAATAACACTGATGCCAGTGGACAAATACTTTTTTAAAAAGAAAAATAGTAACAACCTAAAAAGCAAAGAAACAAAAAATTTGTGCTATGGATAGACAGCATTTTCTCAAAAAAAAATGTTTAGTCATGTTTTTATTGATATACAATTTTGTTGCTAAAAATGATATATGTTAACTATTAAAAAATTAACCATATAACATTAATAGCTCCAGAATGCACTAGGAGTATTCAAAGAAGCCAACACCAGGACCAACAGAATAGCAAATGAGATTTGAAATAACACAGACTTTAGTTTGACACCCGAATCCTCCACGAGGAAACAAGACACTTCAAATGAGATCCAAAACAAACAAGAGATAGCAGAATCAGACATATGCACTTCAGATTAGAGAAAATACAGAAAAAAAGTTTTAACATATTTAAAAAATAAAAGGGACTTGAAAATATGAATGAGGAATTAGAGACTTTTTTTTTTTTTGAGTTGGAGTCTCACTCGGTTGCCCAGACTGAAGTGCAGTGGCCACTTCCAGCCACCGCAACCTTGCCTGCTGGGTTCCAGCGATCCTTCTGCCTCAGCCTTCCGAGTAGCCGGAATTACAGGCATGCGCTACCACGCCCGGATGATTTTTTGATTTATTGTAGAGATGAGGTCTCACTGCTCAGGTGGGTCTTGAACCTGCGGGCTCAGGCAATCCACTCACCTCAGCCTCCCAAAGGCGCGAGATTACAGGCTGAGCCACTGAGCCCGGCTGACATTTTTTTAAAAACAAACTTTTTTTAAAGAACTAGATATTGTAGAATAGAAATATAATTGAAAAATTCTTTTAAAAAACGAAAACTCAATAGAAGGTATAAAAAGCAAACTGGACATAGCTGAAGAGAAAATTAGCAACCAGAAAAATACATTCTTTCTTAGTCTTTCATTGCCTGATCAATTACTGAGAGTGGTGAGTTGACAGTTTCACTAGAAACAACAAAAAATACCAGCACATCATTCAAGCTGTCTTTTCCAGAGGGACAGACAGATCCCATGTGAATGCGCAGAATTCAGTCAAAGTAAAAGCACAAACTGAGTTCTTACTCTTTGTAACACAGGATGCTAAGTATGTCACAAGTATGTCTCCTTTTATCTTCAATGACCCTATGGAGTGGGTACAAATATAGAAATTTGAAAAGTCTATACTGGGGTTCAGCAAGTGACTTGTTCAAGGTCACAAAACTAGTATGTGTAGAAACCAACATGTAATCTCAAGTTAGCCTTACTCGTAGCCAACTTGATACAATATAGGTCAATAGAAATATATCCTACTCTATATGTTCAATCCTTTACCTTGTTAAACCATATACTGTCTGTTGACAACAACTCCTTGACAATTCCTTGATCTTCTGGACTAGGCCTCGACCTTGGACTTCCGTGTCCAGTTTTAGCAAGAATCCTGCTAAGTCAGTTAGAGAACATTCTCTCACCCTTAGTATATGATCAAGTCCTCATCACCGTCACCACAACCCTTGATTTCTAAGCCCTTGACCTGCCTTTAGCAGGAAATCTGTCAGGCCATTTTAGGTAGAATCCTCTAACTTTGATAAGACAGCTTATAATTAAGATTATAAGTAATTATAATATTGGTAATTTTCTACCTACTGAACCCCTCATTCTGCTCCTTGGCTATAAATTCCCAGCTATCTTTTTCATATTCACAGCTGAGCCTGATTTCTCTCATCCCTACTGCTATAATCCTTTCGCAACAGTCTTAAATAAAGTCTTCCTTATCATTTTAATAAGTGTCAGAATAGTTTTTTCTTTACCAATGTATTATCATTTTCTGATTTGTATTGTCAAGAGATTATTGCAATAACTTTTCTTTTGAGTTGGAGTCTCACTCTGTTCCCCAGGCTGGAATGCAGTGACATGATCACAATGATCACAGCTCACAACAGCCTCGACCTCCTGGATTCAGGCAATCCTTCCACCTGAGCATCCCCAGTAGCTAGGACTACAGGTATGCACCATCACCCCAGCTAATTTTTTTGTCTTTTGTATAGATAAGGTTTTGCTATGTTACCCAGGCTGGTCTTGAACTCCTGGGCTCAAGCAAATCACCCACCTCGGCCTTCCAAAGTGCATAGGCATGTTACAGACGTGAGACACTGCACCCAGTCTATTGTAAAAAATTTTTAAACAGAGAATTTTTAAACAGAATTAATTTGCACATAACTAAAATAATCCTTGAGATAATCTCCATTAATATCTACTTTATAACCAAGACTATTTTGTAATAGAATTTTGTCACTGTTGTCCTGTCATATGTTACCATCCAGGTCTAACAGCAAATATTCTCAAATCCTTACATTCACAAATCCACACATGCACATACCATGGACCCAAGCAATACAAACGGTGTGTTAAAAAAGTGTTTATGACATGCCTTAAAGTTCTAAAAGTTCTTCATAAAAATATCAGAAAAGGTAAAAATGTTAAACTGTATATTGAAAAGTGTCTTACAGATTACTATGATTTCCCTCTTGGATAAAAATATATGAACGTAACAGGATGTGTTAAGGGTTGATATAATGTCCCATGAATCAAAATGGCCAGTCTTTAAGAAGAACCCTAAAGTGTGTGTGTGTGTGTGTGTGTGTGTGTGTGTGTATGTGTGTGTGTGTGTGTGTGTATGTGTGTGTGTGTGCGCGCGTGCACTATATAGTTAACCTACCAGTTTCTCCAGCTGTTTTGTTCTTCCCATGAGGCTTATATAAAACATAAGAGCATCCTTTTACGTGGAAGTGGTCATTAATTTGCCTAAACCATCTGAAAATAACAAGAAGACATGCTCATAGCAAAAGTTCTACAAAAAAGATGCCATTATTCCAATTCTAAAGAAATTCAGTTATATATTAAGTTTGGCATACCTATGAGAGGTTGAGGCATAGCAGCTGAATACATGGTTTACTATCAACACACATCTATGACATTGTTTTGCAAAACTAGAGAAACGGTAAGTGGGTATTCATACCTCATAAGTGTTGTATTTCCTGTGAAAGGACCAAACCTAATATCTTCAAAGGGAGGTTGAAAGCCCAAAATATGTAAAGCTTCTTCTTGGGTAATAGGTGGAAGACTACAAAAGAAACATTGCCTTTCATTTTATGGTTCCCATCATATGCAGATATGACCAACCTATCTCAATGTTAACATGTCAGTCTGATTTGCAATTTTAGTAAAATTTTTCATTTTTCTTACATCTTTAAAATAAAATAAAGAAAAAAAGAAAATAATACATGCATATATTATAACCCAAAAGACTTTTACTAAAATACAGCAGCTTGTTCTTAATTTGTAAAAAAAAAAAAAAAAAA